>NC_053493.1:391940736-392240736 GCF_905171775.1 Rana temporaria | reverse complement strand
TAATAAATATAATTAAAAAAAAAAAAAAATTTCCTCAGTTTAGGCCGATACGTATTCTTCTACATATTTTTGATTAAAAAAAAATCACAATAATCGTATATTGACTGGTTGCGCAAAAGTTATAGCGTCTACAAAATAGGTGATAGATTTATGGCATTTTTATTTTATTAATTTTTTTACTAGTATTGGCAACGATTTGAGATTTTTTACTGTGACCGTGACATTGCGGCGAACACATCGGACACTTTTGACACGTTTTTGGGACCATTCACATTTATACAGCGATTAATGCTATAAATATGCATTGATTACTGTGTAAATGTGACTGGCAGGGAAGGGGTTAACCACTAGGGGGCGTTGAAGGGGTTAATATGTTCCCTAAGGTGTGTTCTAACTGTAGGGGGAGGGGACTCTCAAGGGGAGGAGACCGATGTGTGTTCCTCTGTACTGGGAACACACATTGGTCTCCTCACCGCTGACAGGAGGTGGATCTGTGTGTTTACCTTTACCTTTATCTGTGTGTTTACACACACAGATCCACACTCCTGCCGTGATTACCGACAATCGTGGGCACCCGCGCCGGGTCACGAGCGCTGCCGCGGGTGCGCGCCCTAGATCGCCTGGAACACAGGACGTCATATGACGTCCACCCAGATCGGCGAGGGGTTCCTGCCGCCGTCATTTCACAATGACCCGGTATGGAAGTGGTTAATCAAATCTTTATAAGCCCTGATTCACACTGGTGTGATTTGACAAGCGATTTAGCATGTCAAATCGCCTTTAAAATCAGCGGCATTTGCCAGCAATGGCACTGTCCTAATCAGTGTGACGCCGCATCTGCGGCGCTGCACCGATTTCAAAAAGTAGTTTCTGTACTACCTTTTGCGATTTCGGCCCGCGATTTACAGAAACTGCACAGATGTCTCTGTAATCGCAGCCGGAATCGGGACTGAACAGCGGGAGTGAAATCGTGTGAGTTCAGCTGAACTTGCAAGGCTTCATTCCCGCAGCCCAATGTGGACCTGGGCTCTAGAACAGAGAGGGGCAGGTAAAAGAAAGGGTTAAACAAGAGAAACTGTGTGAATATGTGCGGCATATGAAAAATACATATTTAATCACAGCAGACTCAGTTCTTTATTTGATAATCTTTGATGTGTAGTTGTAATGTATTCCTGAGTCCTTTTATTCCTGTAGTGAAGACTATAAACTGCCAGTGCCTGACTAATTCATCAAAGTGCTTTTGCAATCAAAGCATTGATTAAATCATCCATTTTCTAGGTTTGATTTTAAAGGGCCTTTCCACCCATAAGTGATATTTTGCCTTTAAGTGGTGTCTGGTAGGTTAAGTCAACCCCTCATTTCTTCTCCACCAGTCAGATCTCCCGTCCATAATTCCAAACTCTGGGCCAGATTCACAAAAGAGATACGACGGCGTATCTACTGATACGCCGTCGTATCTCTGTTTCTAACTATGCGGCTAATTCATAGAATCAGTTACGCATAGATATCCATAAGATCCGACAGGTGTAATTGTTTTACACTGTCGGATCTTAGGATGCAGTACCGCGGCCGCCGATGGGGGGAGTTTGCGTCGTAAACCAGCGTCGGGTATGCAAATTTGGAGTTACGGCGATCCACGACGGATTTTCGCGTTCGCTACGTCGCCGCTAGTCTAGTTTCCCGTCGCAAAGTTAGTCATCGTTTTGGGTGCCCTAACTTTAGTCAGCAAACGTATTGCTGTCTAAAGTATGGCCGTCGTTCCCGCGTCAAAATTTAAAAATGAACGTCGTTTGCGTAAGCCGTCTGGGAATACGGAATTACGCTACGTGCATCGCCGTTCGGAAAAATGACGTCACGGCGCGCAAAGCACGACAGGAATTGCGCAACTGAGCATGCGCAGTAGGTCCGGTGCGGGAGCGCGCCTAATTTAAATGGCACACGCCCATTTGAATTGGCCCGCCTTGCGCCGGAGGCCGTCGGCGTAGTTTTCATCGCAAGTGCTCTGTGAATCAGGCACTTGCGATGAAAACTTGCGGCGGTGTAACGTATCTACGATACGTTACGCCGCCGCTCACCTACGTGAATCTTGCCCTCTGTTCTTGTCTACCTGGGAGTCTTGGTTGTACCTAATCACTTTGCCACAGCTCCTAACTGTCCCTGATTTCGAGGGACTGTCCCTGATTTGGAACAAATTCCCTCTGTCCCTGTTTCCTCCTCATTTGTCCCTCATTTTGGTCTGATCTATATAGTTTAGGGCTGTTACTGATTAAAATTTTCGTGTTCGATTAATCGATTTTTTTTAATCGATTAATCAACTAATTTTGATTAATTATAACGCACATACATTTTTTGGATCACCACCTTATATAGTCCCACCTGTAATATCCACAGACATCTCCCCCATTGTTATCTCCACAGACATCTCCCCCCACTGTAATATCCACAGACATCTCCCCCACTGCAATATCCACAGACATCTCCCCCACTGTAATATCCACAAACATCTCCCCCCACTGTAATATCCACAGACATCTCCCCCACTGCAATATCCACAGACATCTCCCCCACTGCAATATCCACAGACATCTCCCCCACTGTAATATCCACAGACATCTCCCCACTGTAATATCCACAGACATCTCCCCCCCTGTAATATCCACAGACACCCCCCCCCCCCCCACTGTAATATCCACAGACATCTCCCCCACTGTAATATCCACAGACATCTCCCCACTGTAATATCCACAGACATCTCCCCCACTGTAATATCCACAGACATCTCTCCCCACTGTAATATCCACAGACATCTCCTCCACTGTAATATCCACAGACATCTCCCCCACTGTAATATCCACAGACATCTCCCCCACTGTAATATCCACAGACATCTCCCCCACTGTAATATCCACAGACATCTCCCCACTGTAATATCCACAGACATCTCCCCACTGTACTATCCACAGACATCTCCCCCACTGTAATATCCACAGACATCTCCCCACTGTAATATCCACAGACATCTCCCCCACTGTAATATCCATATCAGGCATCCAATCAGAGAGGAGGGAGGAGGACAGGAGAAGACACATGGAGGGGATAAGACACTTGGAAGACGGGGGATCACAGTGGCAGCATTGGATGGCATAGTGGGAGCATTGGATGGCACAGTGGCAGCGTTTGATGGGCACAGTGGCTGCAATTGATGGGCACAGTGGCTGCAATTGATGGCACAGTTACAGTGGCTGCATTTTTAATGGCAGTATTTGATGGCACAGTGAGGCTGCAATTGATGTTTTTTTTTTTCAATTTGTTTGCGCCCCCCCAAAAATTTTGAGCACCAGCCGCAACTGCAGTTTGTGATTTGAAAAAATTGGGTTTGACATTAATCCAGCTTAGGCAGGGCTTAAAAAGTTAACCCATTCTATATTTGAATACTAAGTAGATATGAGGCCTCAAACGCCTTTTTAAAATCTAAAGTAGCTAAGTCAGATCCCTCAATGGATGTTCAAAACCGTTTGTGGATGGCGTGGTATCCACGCCATCCACAAACAGCTTTGAACATCCCTTGAGGGATCTGACTAGCGGAGAAGCAGGTTTCAAACGCCTCCAGCCAAGCCATTTTTATGCTGTCCCTGTTCCTCTGTTACGGGGGATCACAGAGTTCCGGTAAGCGGTGAATCTTTCCATTGGTGGTGGATCTCACAGTCACTTTTATTAGTTTGAAGAGCTCTTATCTATGGATTAAATAGGAACTCTACTCGGGTGGATTGTTGGATTGTTACAAAATGTATTCCATGATTGGACTTTATCTTTGGACACTTTATTCCTCATTTATGGTTATGTTTGAGTACTTATGACACTATACTAATTTGTTCACACAGGATCAGGTGTTTTTTGGTTTTGAATCACTTATCATTTATTTGGACAATGGGCCGGATTCAGATACCTGCGCGTATCTGTCCGTCCCGCGTACGTTACGGCGCTCTAACTTTGGGCGTAAGTTCTTTATTCAGAAAGAACTTGCGCCCTTAGTTACGGCGGCGTAACGTATGTGTTGCGGCGTAAGGCCGCGTAATTCAAATGGGGATGTTGGGGGCGTGTATTATTTAAATCTAACTTGACCCTGCGTTCTTGACATAAAATATCCCAGTGTGCATTGCTCTAAATGACTTTGCAAGGACGTCATTGCTTTCGACGTGAACGTAAATTACGTCCAGCCGTATTCGCGAACGACTTACACAAACTACGTAAAATTTCAAAACTCGGCGCGGGAACGACGGCCATACTTAACATTAGCTACCCCTCATATAGCAGGGGTAACTATACGCCGGAAAAAGCCGAACGCAAACGACGTAAAAAAAAAGCGCCGGGCGGTGGTTCGTTTCTGAATCAGCGTAAATCCTCATTTGCATATTCCGCGCGTAAAAATACGGAAGCGCCACCTAGCGGCCAGCCTGGAATTGCAGCCTAAGATCCGACGGTGTAAGACACTTACACCTGTCGGATCTTAGGGATATCTATGCGTAACTGATTCTCTGAATCAGTCGCATAGATACGACCGGCGGAACTCAGAGATACGACGGCGTATCAGGAGATACGTTGTCGTATCTCTTTCTGAATCCGGCCCAAGGTTTCACTTTGTGTTGTTACATTAGAGCCTTAATGTATGCTCTGAGGTAGCGCGACTTTATATATCTTTTCCTAAACCATATAGACCTGGCTTGATGAGTTTGGTGTGGAAGAACTGAAGTGACCTGCACAGAGTCCTGACCTCAACCCCCCAGACCCCTTTGGAATTAATTAGAATTGACTGTGAGCAATAAATATTATTTATTCTATAAGATTTTAAGATTGAACATTTATTACAAGCTGTAGTTCGGGCAATTTGCAACCTACTGACTAAACTGTGGATTGCCAGTGAACCACTTATGCCGCGTACACACGGTCAGAATTTCCGACAACAAATGTTCGATGGGAGCTTGTTATCGGAAAATCCGACCGTGTGTAGGCTCCATCGGACATTTGCTGTCGGAAATTCTGACCGTGTGTACGCGGCATAAGTGGTTCACTGGCAATCCACAGTTTAGTCAGTAGGTTGCAAATTGCCCGAACTACAGCTTGTAATAAATGTTCAATCTTAAAATCTTATAGAATTTCCGACAAAAAAAATTTGAGAGCTGGTTCTCAAATTTTCCGACCGTGTGTACACAATTCAACACACAAAAATTCTACGCATGCTCGGAATCATTGAACTTCATTTTTCTCGGCTCGTCGTAGTGTTGTACGTCACCGCGTTCTTGACGTTTGCAATTTCCGACAACATTTGTGTGACCATGTGTATGCAAGACAAGTTATAGTGAACATTCGTCGGAAAAAAATCCACCGTTTTGTTGTCGGAATGTTCGATCGTGTGTATACGCGGCATAAGAGTTCATTCCGTTCTGTGGACAACCCTATGACAATTTTCAAAAATTATATTAGCTGAATCGAAACAATTTCATGGCACTTTATTTAGACTTCTAAATGACAGTGAAGCTGTCACACGATTATGTTCCTTCAGTACCATTCATGTTAATGTCTGATTATAATTTCATGACCTTTAATGGAATACACAAATGAACTAAATGGATTTTTTATGTATTTTATGTATTTGGCCAGAGTGGAAATATAAGGCTACATCTGAGGTTTTACTTACAGAACATTGACACACTTGGACTAGTGATGCTTCATGTCTCATACCAACAAAATAAATAACTGTCTAATTCTACAATAAAGTGTACCTGTCCTAGATTCCAAGGTTATAATTTTACACAGCAGACAACTCTTACATGAGCTGTCAGCGTTCTTCTAGAATACTCTGGACGCACCTACAACTAGGGGTCTTATGTGGAAATATTATCTTTCTGGTTGAAGTTATCAGTTGCCCTGCATACCATATTTATTGTGGTATAGCGCGCTCCCGCGTATAGCGCGCACCCCTAAAGTTGCCCCGAAATTCCTGTGAAGAAAAAGATTTTTGTACTTACAGTTTGGTGTCTTGCACGGCGTCCATCGGCGGCCTCGTCGGGTCCGGCGTCCGTCTGCGGCTTCGGGTGTCCTCTTCGTCGGGTCCGGCGTCCTCCTCGCTCGTTTCCCGCGCCGAGTTTGAATACTGCGCCGGCATATACCGAGCTCAGTACACTCGCGTATAGTCGGCAATGCTCGCGCTGACGTCCTGGACATACAGGACGTGAGCGCGAGTGTAGCCGAGACTGCCGGACTATACACGAGTGTACTGCGCTCGGTATATGTCGGCGCAGTATTCAAACTCGGCGAGGGAAAGCGGGTATCGGCAACTATCGCGCACCCACGATTTTGCTCTGATTTTCAGGGCAAAATAGTGCGCGGTATACGCCGATAAATACGGTACTTTTTATCCAAAACTCTTGAATGGTCCATCCATATGATTGGTTTCAATACTCATCAATTAAAACCAGCGGGCTTAAAGGAGTTGTAAAGGAAAACATTTTTTTGCCTAAAACTAATGTCTGCAAGGTAGACAGACAGAATAGTGGAATGATTCTGTTAAAAAACGAGTAAATACCTATTAAATTCCTTCATCTATATCACCTCCGGCGTTCTAGTTTCTGTTCTCTCATTCACTTCCTGGTTTGCGGCGCTCCTTCATGTAAGAACTACATTTCCCAGTATGCATTGCGGCACGCCCAGTAATTCACACCTCCTTGAAGTCTCTAGCACGTAGAGAGCGTCCTGCCACACAGATGTAGTTCCCAGGAGGGGGCAAGCACGTCACTGACCACCGCAGTAAAGCCTCCCTTCACGGTGGTCAGTAAAATCAGACAAGCAGGAAGTGAACAGAACAGAGAAGAAATAGAGCAACTTCTGAGCAAAAACGAACAATGAGGAAGTGAAAAGAATGTCTGCAGATAAAGGATGCTTATTATGAAAAAAATGTTTTTCCTTTACAACCCCTTTAAAACGACTATGTTGCTAGACTAAACAAACCAAACAATAGACAAGCTGTAAAAGTATTCCAATTTGCTCCCTAAAAGAGCTACAGCCACTGGTGGGCCTGACAATTCCAAATGTCCTTGATACTGTATCTCTGTCAAGTCCTATACTGCCATAGCAGCCAGGAGGTTGAACAAAAGTGCAATGTCGAGGGACATAGATTACTATTTAGCTTTTGATGTACAAACAATTAAATATTTCTCATATCTATACAGAAGTGATGGTGCGTCCATTAACGTTGCTCGGGCGCCGCCCCCGCTCTCCTCTTCACCCCCTCTATGAATAATGGATAGATTCATGCTAGGGAACACAGTTAACCCCCTTGATTGCCCCCTAGTGTTTACTCCTTCCCTGCCAGTGACATTTACACAGTAATCAGTGCATTTTAATAGCACTAATCACTGTATAAATGCCAATGGTTCCAAAAATGTATCAGAAGTGTCCGATGTGTCCGCCATGATGTCGCAGTACCGATAAAAATCACAGATCGCAGCCATAACTAGTAAAAAAAAATAATAAAAATGCCATAAATCTATCCCCTATTTTGTAGATGCTATAACTTTTGCGCAAACCAATCAATATACGCTTATTTCGATTTTAATTACCAAAAATATGTATAAGAATAATTATCGGCATAAGATTAGGAAAAAAAATTGCTTTTTTGAAAAAAAAAATGGGGATATTTATTATAGCAAAAAGTACAAAATATTGTGTTTTTTTCAAAATAGTCACTCTCTATTTGTTTATAGAGCAAAAAATAAAAACCGCAGAGATGATCAAATACCACCAAAAGAAAGCTCTATTTGTGAGAAAAAAAGGATGTCAATTTTGTTTGGGTACAACATCGCAGGACCCCGCAATTGTCAGTTAAAGCGCCGCAGTGCCGAATCGCAAAAAATGGCGCGGTCATTGAGCAGCCAAATCTTCCGGGGCTTAAGTGCTTAAATATTACACGCTATTCTAAAAACAATGGGCTAGATTCAGTAACACTTACGACGGGTGTATCAGTAGATACGCCGTCGTAAGTCCGAATCCGCGCCGTCGCAACTTTAGGCGTATGCTCAAATTGAGATACGCTTAAATGTTGCTAAGATATGACCGGCGTAAGTCTCCTACGCCGTCGTATCTTAGGGTGCATATTTACGCTGGCCACTAGGTGGCGCTTCCGTTGATTTCCGCGTAGTATATGCAAATGAGCTAGATACGCCGATTCAGAAACGTACGTGCGCCCGGCGGATTTTTTTACGTCGTTTGCGTAAGGCTTTTTCCGGCGTAAAGTTACTCCTGCTATATGAGGCATAGCCAATGTTAAGTATGGACGTCAGGACAGCGTCTAATTTTATGTTGTTTGCGTAAGTCGTTCGCAAATAAGCCTTTGCGTAAATTACGTTCACGTCGAAAGCATTGACTATTTGCAACGTGATTAAGAGCATGCGCACTGGGATACGTTCACGGACGGCGCATGCGCCATTCGTTAGAAACATCATTTACGTGGGGTCATGTTTTATTTACATAAAACACGCCCACCTCTTCACAATTTGAATAAGGCGCGCTTACGCCGGCAGATTTACGCTACGCCGCCGTAACTTAGGGCGCATGTTCTTTGTGAATACAGAACCTGCCTCACTAAGTTACGGCGGCGTAGCATATCTGAGATACGCTACGCCCGCACAAAGTTACGGCGGGCTTTCTGAATCTAGCCCTATATTCTCCCGAACATCATGTTAAAATGTGACTATTTTTTAATCTTTGCAACGTAGTCTGGCACATGAAAGCAGCGGTAGGTTAATTGTTTTATTATCACTGAATGTTCCTGATTTATAAGAAAAATAGAAGCCATAAACCTTATTAAGGTGGGGGATATCCATAGTGAGGTGGAGGTGTCAGGATGATGGAGTGGAGGCTGATCTGACCAGACTGAGGTGATCTCATTACCTCCGCTGAGGCCAGAGATTTATGTGTCACTGCTAACCTGATTTGTCATGTTATGGTCGGCACAGTGGAGTGAAATGAACCGAAAGTTTTCTTTTTATTGCCTTGCTGTCTACTTGATGCCTGCATGCAATTCTTACACTTACTTCTGCTTTGGAAAAACTTGGACTAGTATTGTTTTTTTAATCTAAATAAAACCTGTCTTTGTCAAGATGATGAAGTGGAGAGATAAGAGAAAGCCACCAACTGTTTTCATAATTTGATATAAAGAAAAGACAAAAACCTAAAGGAAGAATAGTGCAAATAACCCTGCGCTACCAGTGTGCAAATATAGCAGCTAACACAGCAAGTTGAAAAAAAGCTAAAAAGAAGTGGATGTATTAAGTGTAGCGCTTATGCAAAATAAAATTTATGAAAATTAACTCAGTATATATATATAGTGATACAACTGTGTACCAAGAAAAGATGATGTGCTCACTGTGGCATGAACAATAAAAATTACATAGAAATACTTCAAAATTAAATGTAACAAAAAAATGTAAAGTCTGTGAATAGATATAAAGTCCACCAAGTGTCAATAAGATGGTTCTGATATAAAGAAAAGACAAAAACCTAGACTTGTTTATATACTGCCATACCGAATTTATTAAAGTGGTTGTAAAGGTTAATGTAATAAAAAAAAATGTTTTTTAAATAACAAACATACTTATATCATACAAAAAATGTTGAGTGTGGCCTCAGATAAATAAGGTAATTAATAATAAAAGCGTACCATCATCCCAATCCCGGGGGTATCCCTGAGGTCCTGTTTTTTCAATTTTATCATGTATTCTTTGTTCAACAATTTTATGTAATAAAATATAATTTTATTTTATATGTATGTCATTTTTTACCCAGTACCGAGATAGTCCCACAATCGCCCCCTTCTTTGGGGGCAGGGGATCCTTAGAGGATCAGCCCTAGCCACTGTCCCTCGTCCCCTTCCTTATATACTTATATCATACTTACCTCCACTGTGCAGTTCATTTTGCACAGAGTGGCCCCAATCCGCTTGTTCTGGGGTCCCACGGCAGCTCTTGCGGCTCCTCCCCACAATAGCTGACCCCTCTGGAAAGCTCTCTCCTGAGAAGGTTACCTTGCGGGCGCACTCCCGTGTCATACAATCGGGGTCCATAGCCACCAATGGCTGTGCTGTTATCAATCTATCCAATCAACGCGAGACTCCATGGAGAAGAGGACGCCGGGGACGAGCCGAGCAGGTGAACGGGCTCAGGTAAGTAAAACGGGGGGGGGGGGGGGCTGGGGGGCCCGTGATTGCCAGGTGTTTTTTCACCTTGAAGGAGTTGTAAAGGAAAAAAATGTTTTGCCTAAAATTAATGTCTGCAAGGGGTAGACAGACAGAATAGTGTAATGATTCTGTTAAAAAACAAGTAAATACCTATTAAATTCCTTCATCTATATCACCTCCGGCGTTCTAGTTTGTTCTCTCATTCACTTCCTGGTTTGCGGCGCTCGTTCATGTAAGAACTACATTTCCCAGTATGAATTGCGGCACGCCCAGTAATTCACACCTCCTTGAAGTCTCTAACACGTAGAGAGCGTCCTGCCGCACAGATGTAGTTCCCAGGAGGGGGCGAGCACATCACTGACCACCGCAGTAAAGCCTCCCATCACGGTGGTGAGTAACAATCAGACAAGCAGGAAGTGAACAGAACAGAGAAAAAATAGAGCAACTTCTGAGCAAAAGGAACAATGAGGAAGTGAAAAGAGGAATGTCTGCAGGTAAAGGAAGCTTATTATGAAAAAAAATAATTTCCTTTACAACCCATTTAATGCATAGGATGCATTAAAACACAAACCTTTACAACCCCTTTAAGTGCCGCTATGAGTTCATGCAACAAACATTCTGAACCAGTCCAAAAAATGAAAATATTGTCTATGTACCTGTACCACAATAAAATGTGGCACAGGAGCATAGACAATCCATCAGTAGAAAAAAATATCCTACTCCCACCCAAGTTGTGCTCATCATGACCCTCAGCCTTGGAAGGGAGTAGGAAAAAAACAAAAACAGTGTATTAATAAAAATGTAAAAAAAAAAGTGTTCACTAAAGAAAAAGCTAACATGCTGAATGCCTCATCCATGAGGATTGTTCATATCAAGTGGTTAAAAACTTGATATGAACAAAGAGGGTTTTCAATGGGACTTCTCTGCTATCTCCAATAGATGTGGTGTATCTCTAACATAAAAGCAAAGCAAAGTTACATGTTGCTGTAAAATAGAAATATAAAAAAAAAAATGTGTGATGCCCTGTACACACGATCGGTTCGTCCGATGAAAACGGTCCATCGGTCCGTTTTCATCAGACGAACCGATCGTGTGTACAGGGCATGAGAGAGAAACAACCAGAGATACAAAGGTCTTTTAGGTGGATTAGTTAAAGACTTACCTGTACTTTAGACATAAATCATGGGACAAGCAGGGGTATCAGCTGTTAGGAATGAGGCAGTATCTTTGTCTATGGTATTTTTTTCTACTGTAAAAATCAGTATCTTGGAAAAAGCTCTTTTGTTTTTCCAAAGATGACCATTTCTTATTTTTAAATATTTTTCAAAAATCATATCTTACTTATGTCTTTGCATTAACACCACCTTGTCCCCTTTGTAAGCCAGTTTTATTTCAGTGGGATCAATTCCTTATAGCGTGTCTAAAGAAATAACTTGTCAATATCCTTAGTAACTGGGATGACAAAGGCAGGCTTGTTGGTGTTCAGCGAGCAGGATAGACAGAAAACAGAAAATTGTATCAAATACTTACAGTAATTTTCCTTTTCTGACGCCAATCCATGGTAGCATACATGTGGTATAGCTCCGCCCCTATATGCACCCGCAGGGCCTGTTTAACCACTTAAGGACCCATTCACGCCGATATACGCCGGCAGAATGGCACGGCTGGGCACATCCACGTACATGTACGTGACTCTTTAAGCCCACCCGTGGAGTCGCGTGCACGCGACCCGGTCCGAAGCTCCGTGACTGTGGCCGCGGGACTCGCGGACCCGATCGCCGCTGGAGTCCCACGATCGGTCCCCGGAGCTGAAGAACGGGGAGAGCTGTATGTAAACACAGCTTCCCCGTTCTTCACTGTGGCGCTGACATTGATCGTGCGTTCCCTTTTATAGGGATACACAATCGATGATGTCACACCTACAGCCACACCCCCCTACAGTTAGAAACACAAATGAGATCATACATAACCCCATCAGCGCCCCCTTGTGGTTAACTCCCAAACTGCAACTGTCATTTTCACAGTAAACAATGCATTTTAAATGCATTTTTTGCTGTGAAAATGACAATGGTCCCAAAAATGTGTAAAAATTGTCCGAAGTGTCCGCCATAATGTCGCAGTCACTAAAAAAATCGCTGATCGCCGCCATTAGTAGTAAAAAAATTTTTTTTTTTATAAAAATGCAATAAAACTATCACCTTTTTTGTAAACGCTATACATTTTGCGCAAACCAATCGATAAACGCTTATTGCGATTTTATTTACCAAAGATAGGTAGAAGAATACGTATTGGCCTAAAAAAAATAATGTTTTATATATTTTTGGGGGATATTTATTGTGCTGCCCCAATAGGGGCATAGAATATGAGATGCATAGCCTCAGTTAATATTAGCATTGTTATATAGATTGGAGTCTATATAGTGTGGTTTGCCTACTATTTTCTCATAGCTAAATCTATGTGTTATCCTATGCTGCCATCTAGTGGCCTTTGTTGCAATGCACATGTTTTTATGTGATTCTTTGAGTTACCACATATTTTCACTGTATGTATGCCCCTCCCTGCTTCCTGTGTGGAGTACTTCCTGTGTCATCTCTCCAGCCAGCAAGCCACATGTAGAAGGACACTCATGTACTCTGCCCAGGGTAGGAAAGGCATCATCTTTTGACCGTACAATACTATCACCATTCATCTGCTGTTCCTGTTATCTGCTGTAACCCCTGAAGTTAAAGAATAAACACCTCTTTTGAATGAATCGGTATTGACGAGTTCAGCTGTCTGACAAGGATTGTCCACAGTGAGTATATCTGCTTATACAGGCCAGGCATAGAGGTCTCAGCAAGGGATATATCGCTATCACAACAATCGGAGTCAGAATAGTCAAAAGATGCATAGAATTCTTACAGCCTGCTGGGTATATGTGTGTGCCTAATCTGCAATCAAGCTCAGTGCCAGCCGCCATCTTGTGTAAGCACATGGTCGCACAAGCTTACTGCGCTTCATGTGAATGTTGAAAGCTGTTTCTCTAATTGAACTGTGTTACCCCACCTGTCTAAGCTGCTGTTCGTCTTCTTAAAGAGACAGTACCATTTTTTACAAAACCGTGAGAAATGTCTAGACAAGGCTCTGAACACTCTTTTACGGCTGAACCAACGCAGATTCATCATGCCTCTGAACCCGCAGACGTACAGGGAGCAGACTCTGCAGATATTGCTGAACAGAGTGTAAGACCCAAGCGTACAATAAAACCAATACAGAAACTCAGAGAAAACTATGAATACACTAGAGATAAGTTCTCCAGCAAGCTATCGGACTTCTGGGACAGAACTTCACACTGCATGTCAGTTTTGCCACACTTTAATGATCAACCGGCTGAACTAGGAGATTCTATAGTTCGCCTATCTGCTGCGTATGAACACTACCAACGGCTGTCTGCAAAATACACTGCTTTCTTGCAAGACTGTAATATAGAGGACTCTTCAGCAGAACTGACCAAGACTGATGCATTGAACCAACAAAGGGATCTCTTAGTGAAAAATGCTCAGTGTAAGGCAGAACTCCGCATTGCTCAACTGCAAGAGACCAGATCTCACAGATCAACATCAACCAAGCACACTGCACGTTCTTCTAGATCCTCTCGCTCCAGAAGTTCAACATTAAGCGACAAGCTAATAGAGGCCCGCGCTGATGCTGAATCCAAAAAAGCGCAAAGCTCCCTTGCTAAGAAAGAAGCAGAGATGAAGGCCCAAAGCAAAGCTCTTGAAGCCCAGAGCAAAACTCGCCAAGCAGAGATGGAAGCCCAAATAAAGATTCTGCAAATAGAGAAAGAAGAAGCAGGTGCGCTAGCAAGGCTGAAAGTCCTTGAACAAGCAATGGGTCAAAGTACTAATTCAGACTGTCTTATCCCAGCAGAACTGGAAGATCCAATTGATCGCACCAGTGATTATGTGCTAAAGCATAATGTTTACAAAGATACAGAGTCATCTCCTGTACCTCCTACTAACACTGTTCTGACTCTCAACTCAGGGACCTCCCAGCTCCAAATGCCTGAGTCTCCTCAAGTCCACAACGCCAGAGCATCTACGCAGCAAACCACATCAACTCCTGCCATCAACAAGGTGACTTCCAGCGACAAGCCGCAGCTCCAGCCACAGCCAGCAGAAGCCTTAAAGACTACACCAAAGTTAAGCGCTCATGCAACATCATTTCATCCTGGTAAACCTCACCTTTCTTCACCAGAGAACTTTCACACCCAAGGGGTTCCACAGATTACTTTGGCACCAAAGAGTGAGAGATCAGACTTGAATGACTTAGCCAGCTATATGGCACGCCGTGAGCTCATTATCACCAGCCTCTCAAGGTTTGATGACTGTCCAGAGAGCTACAGGGCCTGGAGATCAACCTTCAAGGCTGCTATTGCTAATTTCAACCTTAATAGCAAGGACGAACTTGATTTGCTCATAAGGTGGCTGGGGCCAGAATCTGCAAATCGTGTTAAAAGACTGAGGACAGTACATGTTGACCACCCAGATGCAGGTCTTGTTGCCACATGGGCAAGACTTGAGCAAGCCTATGGTAGCTCAGAAGCCATAGAAAGCGCTCTATTCAAGAGACTGCAAAACTTCCCAAAAATAGGGAACAAAGACTATCGCAAGCTCCAAGATCTAAGTGACCTCCTCATGGAGTTAGAGTTGGCAAAGACAGACCCACGTCTACCTGGTCTAAGCTTCCTGGACACTGCTCATGGTGTCAATCCAGTGGTGTCTAAACTGCCATATGGCCTGCAGGAGAGATGGGCGCAGCAGGGCTCAAGGTACAAAAGAGACTATAACGTATCCTTTCCTCCATTCTCATATTTTTGCAGGTTCATCAGTGAACAAGCCTGGATGAGAAATGATCCCAGCTTCAGCTTCAGTGAACCCAACTTGCCTGCTTCATCACCATCTCCAAGGTATGACAACACAGCAGCTAAACACAGAGTAGCTAAACCAGAGTAATTCGGGTGACAAAGATCCTAATCGTCAGTGCCCTATTCACAAGAAGCCTCACCCTCTTAAGAAATGCCGAGAGCTGAGAGCAAAGACTTTACAAGAGCGCAGGGAGATTCTCCAGAAACTTGGAGTATGTTACAGGTGCTGTGCTTCTTATAGTCATTTTGCCAAGGACTGTAAAGTTGTCATCAAGTGCACAGAATGCAGCAGCGAAAGACATGTGACAGCTATGCATCCTACTCCACTTACAGACAGCCCACAGCAGCTACCTACCTCCACCCCTCTCTCAAATCATGGCGGGGAGCAACGAAGCCACGCTCTAGCCCAGGAGAATGTTTCTTCTTCATGCACAGAAGTCTGTGGAGAAGGTTTAGATCACAAGTGCTGTGCCAAGATATGCCTTGTTAAGGTATACCCAGAGGGTCAACCTGAAAAAGCTGCCAGGATGTATGCCATAATAGATGAACAGAGCAACAGATCCCTGGTCAAGCCTAAATTCTTTGAGATCTTTGGCATTGAGGGTCATGCCACACCGTATACTCTCAGAACCTGTTCTGGTCGCGTAGAGACTTTCGGCAGAAGGGTCGATGGGTTCATGGTGTCTCATATCGAAGGGAAAGAGGGCATACTCCTACCAACATTAGTCGAGTGTGACCAGATACCAGACGAAAGAGAAGAGATTCCTACTCCAGAGGTTGCATATCACCATCCTCACTTAAGGCACCTTGCTGATGAGATTCCCGCAATGGACATGAATGCTGAAATCTTAGTCTTGCTAGGAAGAGACATTCTTAGAGTACATAAGGTACGTGAGCAGTGTGATGGACCTGAGGATGCCCCTTATGCACAAAGACTTGATCTAGGCTGGGTAATAGTGGGCGATGTATGCTTGGATAGAATGTGTACATCATCTGAGATCCACTCCTTCAAAACTTACATGTTAGGAAATGGACGCGCATCCCACTTCAAAGAGTGCCCTCACCATTATGAAATAAAGGAGAAGCCTCTTGACATCATCCAAGTACCTGATGCCACTCCTATCCTGTGTGATGACAACCTAGGTACCACAGTGTTTTGTACCACAAGTGACGACAACAAAATAGCCTTGTCAGTTGAAGACAGAGAGTTCATCAAAATAATGGACAAAGAATTCTTCAAGGATGAGTCTAACAGCTGGGTTGCACCATTGCCTCTTCGTGCTGCAAGGGTCAAACTGCCAAACAATCGGGAACAGGCTTTATCCAGATTCAACTCACTTCAACGAACATTAAAGAACAGGCCTGAAATGAAGGACCATTTCATTACCTTTATGAAGAGGATCTTTGACAATGAGCATGCTGAGCCAGCTCCACCTCTTCAAATACACGATGAGTGCTGGTACCTACCCTTCTTCGGAGTGTACCATCCACGTAAGCCAAAACAAATTAGGGTAGTGTTCGACTCCAGTGCCAAGCATCAGGGCGTATCCCTGAACGATATTCTTCTCACTGGTCCTAACCTTACCAACAACCTTGTAGGTGTACTCATGAGGTTCAGAAGAGAGCCAGTTGCCATAACTGCGGACATTGAACAAATGTTTCATTGCTTTATTGTACGAGAAGACCATAGGAACTTCCTAAGGTTTCTGTGGCACCGTGACAACAACATGAACAATGAGATGATTGAATACCGCATGAAGGTTCATGTTTTCGGAAATAGCCCCTCACCTGCCGTCGCAACATACGGTTTACGAAGGACTGCTCTTGATGGAGAACAGGAGTATGGCGCAGATGCTCGACATTTCGTCGAGAGAGATTTCTATGTGGACGATGGACTTAAATCTTTACCTACAGCGGAAGAAGCCATAGACCTGCTCCAAAGGACACAAGTTATGCTTTCTGAGGCTAACCTCAGACTACACAAGATTGCCTCAAACAGTGTTGCTGTTATGAAAGCCTTTCAACCTGGCGATCATGCCACAGGGTTTAAAGACTTAAATCTGGGGATGGACATGCCACCTGTGCAGAGAAGTCTGGGCCTACGGTGGGACTTATTAAAGGACAGCTTCGGCTTTCAAGTCAGCTCTGCAGACAAACCATTTACCAGGCGTGGAGTTCTGTCAGTGGTGAACAGCCTATACGATCCAATGGGATTTGTGGCTCCCATCACCATACAAGGTAAATCCATACTTAGACAGCTCTCAGAGACTATCAAAGATTGGGATGCCCCACTACCAATAGACAAACTTTCAAGGTGGGAGTCCTGGAAACAGTCGTTACATGCCTTAGATGGAATCCGTATACCACGCTGCTACACTCCGACTTCCCTTGCTACCAGTCGGAGGAAAGAGCTGCACATCTTCTCAGATGCATCTACTGAGGCCATAGCGGCTGTTGCCTACCTCAAGGTAAGGGATTCAGCTAATCTAACCCATGTAGGGTTTCTGTTTGGGAAAGCTAAGTTAGCACCCAAGCCTGAACACACAATTCCTAGGCTTGAACTTTGTGGGACTGTGCTAGCTGTAGAGATTGCAGATTTCATACTGCGTGAGCTAGACATTCAGATAGATGACATCAAATTCTACACAGACAGCAAGGTTGTTCTGGGCTACATATACAACCAGACTAAACGTTTCTATGTCTATGTCAGCAACCGTGTAGAAAGAATAAGAAAATCATCTAAACCTGAACAATGGCATTATGTTCCATCTGAAATTAATCCTGCAGATCATGGCACCAGGCCAGTGTCTGCGAGTGCCTTCGTAAATTCTTCTTGGTTAACAGGTCCTGAATTCTTGTTGGCTGATCCAGAAGAAACCACGGCTGACGTCTTCAGTCTTCTAGAACCCGACAAAGATCCAGAGGTTCGTCCTGAAGTTAAAACCCTTGTCACCAGAACTGAACAAAGATGTGCCTTGGGCTGTCAACGCTTTGAACGTTTCTCCAAGTGGACAAGGCTGGTACGCACCACCGCAAGGTTAGTTCATATTGCACACTGCTTTCACACAAAGCTCACAGATGCTCACTGTCAAGGTTGGCACATGTGCCAAAAGCTTCTTTCTGCAAAAGACATTGCTGAAGCTGAACTGATCGTAATATGCAGTGTACAACAGGATGTCTTTGGCTCAGAAATCAGACGTATCCGTGACAAGGGGGACATTCCAAAAAACAGTCCAATTGCTAACCTGAACCCATTCATTGACAATGATGGCACGTTAAGGGTTGGTGGACGCCTAAACAAGGCTAAGTTCAGTGAGCAAGAACAGAATCCTCTCATTATACCTGCTCGCCATCACATCACCACTTTGCTCATACGGCACTACCATGAAAGGGTGAAACACCAAGGTAGACACTTCACAGAGGGAGCCATAAGAGTTGCAGGCCTTTGGATTATAGGGACTGTAAAGACTTTCATCAGACCTATCACGGAACTCGTTTTGCTCTTGCCGTTTGGAGACTGAACTTACTTGGGTATGCTGTTGGATCCTACCTGTGACTTCGAGAAGGAAGTATCTGGAACTTTAGTTGTCACAACTTGAAGCCTTATATTATAGTTGTTGTATTATATGCATGTTCTCCATTATGTCTTTCAGGTTTTCAAGACATCAAGCAAATTGCGCTGTTGTTTATTTGCATAACTACCATTGTATTATGTAAATAGTGGCATTATCATGCCAGACGGGGAGTGTGCTGCCCCAATAGGGGCATAGAATATGAGATGCATAGCCTCAGTTAATATTAGCATTGTTATATAGATTGGAGTCTATATAGTGTGGTTTGCCTACTATTTTCTCATAGCTAAATCTATGTGTTATCCTATGCTGCCATCTAGTGGCCTTTGTTGCAATGCACATGTTTTTATGTGATTCTTTGAGTTACCACATATTTTCACTGTATGTATGCCCCTCCCTGCTTCCTGTGTGGAGTACTTCCTGTGTCATCTCTCCAGCCAGCAAGCCACATGTAGAAGGACACTCATGTACTCTGCCCAGGGTAGGAAAGGCATCATCTTTTGACCGTACAATACTATCACCATTCATCTGCTGTTCCTGTTATCTGCTGTAACCCCTGAAGTTAAAGAATAAACACCTCTTTTGAATGAATCGGTATTGACGAGTTCAGCTGTCTGACAAGGATTGTCCACAGTGAGTATATCTGCTTATACAGGCCAGGCATAGAGGTCTCAGCAAGGGATATATCGCTATCACAACAATCGGAGTCAGAATATTTATTATAGAAAAAAGTAAAAAATATAGATTTTTTTTCAAAATTGTCGCTCTATTTTTGTTTATAGCGCAAAAAATAAAAACCGCAGAGGTGATCAAGTACCACCAAAAGAAAGCTAGATTTGTGGGAAAAAAAGGACACCAATTTTGTTTGGGAGCCACGTCGCACGACCACGCATTTGTCAGTTAAAGCGACGCAGTGCCGAAACGCAAAAACTGGCCGGGTCCTTTAGCTGCCTAAAGGTCCGGGTCTTAAGTGGTTAAATCTATAAAAGTCTGACTGAGAACAACCTCCCCCATTTTCCGTAAAAATAACAAGATCAAAAAAGGAAGGGTTTATATGCTGCCACGGATGGGCATCAGGAAAGGAAAATTACAGTAAGTATTTGATACAATTTTCTGTTTTCCTGACATCAACATGGCAGCATACAGTACATGTGATAAATAACAAGCTAAACAGGGAGGGCTAAAATGTACAAACTAACTTTATTACAATCGATATGACAACCTGGACCGTCCTTCCATTGAAGTCTATTGATCTACGAGCCCCTGGATCTTCCCTGTAGCATCTGAGGCAGATGCACTGCACCAACCAGCCTGCTGCTT
The DNA here is from genome assembly GCF_905171775.1 of Rana temporaria. Classification (NCBI taxonomy): domain Eukaryota; kingdom Metazoa; phylum Chordata; class Amphibia; order Anura; family Ranidae; genus Rana; species Rana temporaria. The sequence goes on along the minus strand of NC_053493.1, from coordinate 392,220,707 downwards.
TGCAGATGTCTCCATAGGCAAATGCCCAAATTTAAGGATGTAAAAATGGGGGGAGGTTGCTCTCAGTCAATATTGGATAGATTTAAACAGGTCCTGTGGGCGGATATAGGGGCAGAGCTATATCACATGTATGCTGCCATGTTGGTGTCAGGAAAATTGATGAAGGTTTAAAAAGTCTGTCAACAGTGATGCCCAAATCATTGTCATTGATCTCATAATCCATATGATCCCAAATTTCCCAAAGAGTTTTTAGGACTTTATATTCTGATCTCCTTACCTGCCCCCAGTCTTCAATCAAGTCACCAAGTGGTGCCATACATGGAGCTAAGCCAGAAAAAAATTCCTGGCAAAGAATTTTAAATCTTTGAATTCATCAATATTGGAGGAGAGACAAAAAGCCAAACCTTTTTGGATGACTGACAATCCTGTCTTCGATTTAAAGAGATGAGCAGGACACATAAAATTTGTTTCAACAACAAGTTCAAGAATGTAGACTAGATCGTCAACTAAGGCTGAATTGTCTCTTCTGTATGATGTTCTGGTCCTGACCACCTTCTCCCCTCCGTGAAAAGTATGTTTAGTAAAAAACCTCTGACAAAAAAGGACTGTTTGACTTCACTGAGAATGAGGTATTGCCACCTTTCAGGTTGATTGGAGGAGGTCCTTGACCATAAGCTGGACTATCCACCACCTCCACCATGTACATACTAGCAGGAAGGCTAGGGAGTCTACCTCTTCATAATAACAGTTATAAAAAACCTCTTTGAATGCCATCTCCACTGGTACTGGTGTGTTCACTGTTCAGTGACCTGCAGGCCACTTGTATTCATTAGACATGTGCATTCGTTTTCGTCCGAATGCATTTTCGTCCGAATTTCAGGTATTTTCGTTATCGTTTTAACAAACGATAGCGAAAGCACAGAGAACGAGAAAAACGAAAGATCCGACATAAAAAAAATGCTTTATTTTCGTTTTCGTTGCAGTCGAATGTGCCTAACCTTAACTCTATTAGACCAATATTATTCTACATAAAGAGAAAAGATTTGCCATAGAGAGAAAAGATTCTACATTATATAGACATGAAGAAGAGTCGACATAGAGAGAAAAGATTTGACATAGAGAGAAACTATTCAACATAGAGAGACATGAAGTTTCGACATAGAGAGACATGAAGATTCGACATAGAGAGAAAAGATTCGACATAGAGAGAAAAGATTCGACATAGAGAGACATGAAGATTCGACATAGAGAGACATGAAGATTCGACATAGAGAGACATGAAGATTCGACATAGAGAGACATGAAAATTTGACATAGAGAGACATGAAAATTTGACATAGAGAGACATGAAGATTCGACATAGAGAGACATGAAGATTCGACATAGAGAGACATGAAGATTCGACATAGAGAGACATGAAAATTTGACATAGAGAGACATGAAGATTCGACATAGAGAGACATGAAGATTCGACATAGAGAGACATGAAAATTTGACATAGAGAGACATGAAGATTCGACATAGAGAGACATGAAGATTTGAAATAGAGAGACATGAAGAGTCAAGTTTTTTTTTATTTTTTTTTAAAGATTCTGTCGAATCTTCTTCTTTTTTTTTCTTAGATCATTCGACAGACACCATAAGCCTTCAATGACAGATTCGACCTTAATTTGGATTTTCGGACGAATGTATTTTTTTTATGAAAAACAAAATAAATAAAAACGAATTTCGGGAGTAACTAAATAAATGTATTTTTCGGAACGAAAACGAAATTACGAAACAAAATATTTCAGTGTGCACATGTCTAGTATTCATCAGAGACCCATTAGTGGGATTACCCCCTGCAGTAGTTTGTCTCTGATTCATCCATAGGGTCATATCATTGGTGTAACCTTTTCCAGCTTTATTCACCTGTTAAGCATTTTGCTCTTTTGAGAAGTCTGTCAAATGATTTTACTAAGCAATATTCATGAAGATATCTCATCTCATATCAGTGGAGTCCCAGAGAGAAATACAAAAGCAGGTTATTATAATACAACTTTCCAGCAACCACGCCAAGCTTAAATAGTGGTTCTGAGTGGAATTGTCATATACTGTAAGTTATGCATAAGTGGGACAAGGTGTTAGCCACTTACTTTGGCTTCTCTAATGGCTCTGGTTCTTTCCGAGCACGACCCACAGGGTTTTTCTCAGCTTCCTCTTCTGTGACAAGATGGAATTCTGCTTCAACTTTACCCTAAATGCAAACAAAATACAGACATATTGTATAAGCAGGCCAATTACTTGCGCAAATGTTTTGTATCTAGAGATCCCACCAATAGCAGCACTTCCTGTTGCAGGTTGACAATGCTAATTAACAGCAGTGTTGACAGCCCTGCCATGTGGACTAGTTTAGTTAGCTATTGGACTGCCTATCAAGTATATCAGATTGTCAACCCAATGGTCAAATTAAAGAACTCATGCACCAGGCTGACAAGGCTGCTGTTAATTCAAAGGAAGTGACTTAGCATTGTCAGCCCACAATAGAAAGTTTTGTTACTGGCAGGTTCAATAGGTAAAAAACTTTGTAACAAATTTCACAAAAATGATTTGCTCAAGAAAACTGTATACAGTGAGACATCAATCAAATGCAATTTCTCCACCATGGCCAAGACCAAAGAGCCTTCCAAGGATGTCAGGGACAACACAAGGCTGGAATGGGCTACAAGACCATCCCCAAGCAGCTTGGTGAGAGGGTGACAACAGTTGTTGCGATTATTCGCAAATGGAAAAAACACAAAATAACTGTCAATCTCCCTCGGTCTGGGGCTCCATACAAGATCTCACCTCGTGGAGTTTCAATGATCATGAGAATGGTGAGGAAATAGCCCAGAACTACACAAGAGAATCTTGTAATAAGTGGAACTCCTGCGCTGTGTTGGATAAGTGACTTGGGAAAGGGGAGGAAGGAGGTGTGCGAATGGTAAATGTGAATGTGTGCACTGCAGCAAACAAAAAAGGTCTATCCTGTTTAGACAAAAGTGAAAATGCAAAAGGTGGTGATGTCTGCGCTGTGAGATACTGCTTCTGAATATGAGCAGTTGGAAGAGGGGAGGGGCCAAGGGAAGGGGGGGGGCGGGTGGACCCGTGGGACGGGTAGGTGGGGAAATACAATGTACAAACACAATAAGTACTGCACGTTTTTTGGATTCGCTTCGCTGCGCATCTTAACTGATCTGGCTTTTGGAACTTTCACTCTAGACTATTCACCTATCCATCCATATACAATTTTCACCTGGATTCTTGTTTTCTCCTCTGATTTATTCATTTTGTGCATTTCTGTTTATGTACCTATTCACCTAGTCACTAGTTTGTAGGTTGCATTACTTATTGTGTTTGTACATTGTATTTCCCCACCTACCCGTCCCACGGGTCCACCCGCCCCCCCCCTTCCCTTAGCCCCTCCCCTCTTCCAACTGCTCATATTCAGAAGCAGTATCTCACAGCGCAGACATCACCACCTTTTGCACAAGAGAATCTTGTCAATGATCTCAAGGCAGCTGTGACCACAGTCACCAAAAAAACAATTTTTAACACACCACGCTGTGACGGACTCAAATCCTGCAGCGCCAGCAAGGTTCCCCTGCTCAAGAAAGCACATATACAGGCCAGTTTGAAGTTTACTAATGAGCATCTTTGGCTTTTACTCAACTCACTGTGTTTGGAGGAGAATGAATGCTGCCTATGCCCCCAAGAACACCATCACCACTGTCAAACATTGAGGTGAAAACATTATGCTTTGGGGGTGTTTTTCTACTAAGGGGAGAGGACAACTTTACTGCATCAAAGGGACAATGGACTGGGCCATGTACCATTGAATCTTGGGTGAGAACCTCCTTCCCTGCCAATTAAGGCAGTGAAAAAAACATTACAGTGACCCTAAACACATGGCCAAGGCAACAAAGGAGTGGTCTAGCCAGTCTCGAGACCTTAATCCCATAGAAAATATGTGGAGGGAGCTGAAGGTTCGAGTTACCAAACATCAGCCTCGAAACCTTAATGACTTGGGGCCATATTCTGAGTAAAGTTACGATGGAGTATCTCAGGATACTCCATCGTATCTCTCTTTTTTGGCCAGTGTATCTATGCGAGTGATTCTTAGAATCATTTTCGCATAGATACACTGAAGATCCGACATGTGTAAGTCACTTACACTGTCGGATCTTAAATGTAATTACTCCGCCGGCCGCTAGGTGGCATTTACGTTCAGGTCTCATTTGTTTATGCAAATGAGCCTGATACGCCGATTCCCGAACGAATTCGCATCGCGTAACCGTCGCTTACGTTGTTTGCGTAGGCGTAAGGTTACCCCTGCTATATGAGGGGTAACCTTACGCCAGTCCCACGTAGTCCATGTTAAGTATGGCGTTGGGTCCGCGTCGTGTTTTCCCGTCGGGTACGTCGTTTTACTAAGTCGTTCTTGAATACGACTTTACGTCAATGACGCACACGTCGGCGTCATTCATGTTTTACACCGAGAACTGGAGCATGCGCACTGGGCTATTTTAAGCCCGGCGCATGCGCAGTTCGTTAGAATCGGGGGCGCGCTTAATTTAAATAGAAGCCGCCCCCTTGGAGATACGCGGGGATACGCCGGGCCAAATACACTCCGCCGCCCCAAACTACGGAGCAAGTGTTTGGGGAATACAGCACTTGCTCCTGTAGGTTGGGGCGGCGGAGTGTAAATGGCTTACGCGCCGCCCGCCGGATATCTACGAGAATATGGCCCTTGGGGAGGATCTGCAAAGAGGAGCGAGACAAAATCCCTCCTGAGATGTGTGCAAACCTGGCGGACAACTACCAGAAACGTCTGACCTCTGTGATTGCCAACAAGGGTTTTGCCACCAAGTACTAAGTTATATTTTGCGATGGGGTCAAATACTTATTTCAATCATTAAAATGCGAATCAATTTATAACTTTTTGTAATGTGTTGTTCTGGATATTTTTTGTTGTTATTCTGTCTCTCACTGTTAAAATCAACCTACCATTAAAACTATACACTGATCATTTCCTTGTCAGTGGGCAAATGTACAAAATCAGCAGGGGTTCAAATACTTTTTTCCCTCATAAATAGTACACACAGGGAAAATAAACATTCAAATTAACCTTAAAAAAAAGATCAGCGGAACTGAGAGACCATAATGGCCATCCCTGCTTCTGGTCTCCAGAGATTAAAGCCTGCCATCCAACATTTGTTTGTGGAAAATCCGACAACAGAGCATTGTTCGTGGAAAATTTTAACGCCTGCCATCCATCATTTGTCTGCGGAAAATCTGACAACACATCGTGTATGAGGCTTAAAAGTCTGTACCAGATTACATTAAAAGGGGTTGTAAACCTTTGTGTTCTCCTATGCATTAAGATGAAAAAACACCTTGCAGTGTACGGCCCCCCAGCCCCCCCATTTTACTTACCTGACCCCCGAACTACCATGGGCACGATCCCGTGTCGCTCTCTCCACGGGTGCTTGGCTCTTCATTGGATAGATTGATAGCAGCGCAGCCATTGGCTCCCGCTGCTGTCAATCAAATCCAATGATGTAGGCATTGGGGGATGGGGCCGAGTCATACACTGTGTCTGTGGATGCCGAGTGTATGATGCAGGAGCATGCCTGCAAGTTAACCCCCTTGGGAGAGAGCTTCCCAGAGGGGGCTATCTAATGCGGGGAGGACCCGGGAGAACCACCGTAGGACCCAAGAACAGCTGGACTGGGGAAACTCTATGAAAAATTAACTGCACAGTGGAGGTAACTATGACATGTTTGTTATTTAAAAAAAATAAAAAACCTGAACCTTTAATATCACTTTTTCTATGCCCTATAATACCTAGAGATTAGGAAGATTCTGTGCCACATTTTATAGCTTACTAACTTCCTCTTGTACACTATAACCACTAACAGGTTTAAATCTGTATTTACTTAAGCTGATTCATGTCTACTGGCTGTATTATAAAATTATAAAATTAAGCAAAACGCACTTAAAGATAGATATTGTGATTTACAAACACTTTAACTACAGTGCCTTGGAAAAGTATTCATATCCCTTGAAAATGTTCTACATTTTGTCATGTTACAACCAAAACCGTAAATGTATTTTATTGAGATTTTATGCGATAGACCACCACAAAGTTGCACATAATTGTGAAGTGGAAAGAAAAATGATAAATGTTTTTCAACATTTCTTACAAATAAATATGTGAAAAGTGTGGCATGTATTTGTATTCAGCCCCCCTGAGTCATTACTTTGTAGAACCGCCTTTCTCTGCAATTACAGCTGCAAGTCTTTTTGGGGATGTCTCTACCAGCTTTGTACATCTAGAGAGGGACATTTTTGCCCATTCTTCTTTGCAAAAAAGATTCAGTGCTTACCGTGAGCTCTCCAGTTTTTACGAATGGCCACCAACCCCGAATGCGTTTCTGCTGAAAGATGGAGATCTTGTTTTCGTCCTTCAAGGTGGTGGCCATGCTGAGGTCACAGCTCTTGGATGTCTTGGCTCCTCGGTGGAAACCATTCAGATTAAGTTCAATGGAGCCTGCAATGAATGGATGGAAACAGAAATCCATGAACATTTAAGGTTCACTTGCTTAAAAATCATTCCCTGCTTAAAGGGGATGTGTAGTCTTATTAATTATTTACGACACATTTCAAAGAGATAGGCCCCATACACACGACCGTTTTCCTCGACAGAATCCATCAAGAAACTTAGTGGCAGAGCTTTTTTGCCGAGGAAAACGGTCGTCTGAATGTTTTTCTTCGAGAAAACTGTCGTGGAACTCAACGAGAAACAAAGAGAACAAGTTCTCTTTTTCCTCGTCTGGAGTTTTAATCTCCTCGTCGTGTTTCTCGTCGGGCTGGTTTACGACGAGAAACACGTTCGTGTGTATGCTTAGAAACCCAGGCATGCTCAGAATAAAGTATGAGATGGGAGCGTGCCTTCGGTAAAAGTAGGGTTTGTAATGGAAATAGCACATTCGTCACGCTGTAACAGACTGAAAAGCGCGAATCGTCTCTCACCAAACTTTTACTTAATACGCAGTAACATGAGATTAGCAAAAGCAGCCCCAAGGATGGCGCCAGTGGAATCAAACTTCCCCTTTATAGTGCCGTCGTACATGTTGTACGTCACCGCGTTTGAGAACAACGAGATTTTGTCTTGACAGTGTGTCTGCAAAGAAATCTTGTCAAGATTCTCGACAAGCCTAACAAGGAACTCATTGAGGAAAACGATGTTTAATTTACGACAAGTTCCTCGGTCGTGTGTACGAGGCCATACATTTGAAGTACGTAATCTTATCAATGTGTGACCTTGTTTTTTTATGTGGTAAAATTACAGATACATGGAAGACAGCCATATTTCATGATTTCATACTCAAACTCATACTTATTCTTACTAATACATATTAAAAAAACAGGAACAGGATATGAAAATTTCCCAAATAGGGATATAGCTATTGGTAGGTTCTAAGCCTTCCCAAGCATTATCTTTAAAAAATATATAAGATATCAGTGTATAAATGTTTAAGCTAACCAAGTATGAAAGTAATTTTTTTTACGATGTACTGGAAATACATACCAAGGAAATCATCAGATGAAAGTCTCTCAAAGTCCCAGACCTGCATTACCAGTACGGCGGGAATTTTACGTTCTGTCTTCTCCAGTGAGAAAATATTTTCTCTCTTGCTGACCACTACTTGTTTCTCAGCTGGTAAGTAGTGAAAGGGGTATACAAAACGCCAGTTGAAGTTTCCTTCTCCGGTCAGAGAGTTATAGTGGACATCTGTTTCCTGACTGTCTTCTTCAATGCCCTTCAACCACCTGGAATCAATATGAGTCCCTTACTAAACATGGGAGCATAATACAAAGTCCACCTTGTGTTTACATCAAATCTATAAAATCTATATACTGGAAAATTACAAGAGAAATTGTGAGGAAACTAAAGCATTAAATTACCCAGTTTACATATCTGAGGCAACTGCCTCAAGGTCTCTCTGTTGACCTGCATGCTACTGAATCCCATATTTATATTACTGCACTTTATATACCATCTTACCCTTTAACATAGATGTCGCTTGATTTTTGCCCAGTGAAAATATTCTCATCCTCAAGGATCACATCCTCTGTGTTCCAAATTATTATCCTTAATTCATACCTGCAAAATAAAATTATTGAAGTTCACTGTAAGTTTTTATATTGAAAGAAAAAGGGAAGAAGAAAACATTAAAAATATGTATGTATATATATATATATATATATATATATATATATATATATATATATATATATATATATATATACTGGTCGAAAAATTAAAGGAACACTTTTGAATCAGAACTCCTGGGATATTGATCTGGTCAGTTAAGTAGCAGAGGGGGAGGGGTGTATACAGAGAGGGTTTTTAATCAGTTTCAGCTGCTTTGCTGTTAATTGAAATTAACAACAGGTGCACTAGATGGGCAACAATGAGACAACCTCCAAAACAGGAATGATTTTTAAGGTGGAGGTGTCCGACATTTTTTTCCCTACTCATCTTTTCTGTTTTTCACTAGTATTGCATTTGGCTAGGGTCAGTGTCAGTGTCACGACTGGTAGCACGAGGCGATACTTGGACCCTATAAAGGTTGCACAGGCAGTCCAACTCCTCCAGGATGGCACATCAATACATGTCATTGCCAGAAGGTTTGCCGTGTCTCCCAGCACAGTCTCAAGAGCAGGGAGGAGATTCCAGGAGGCAGGTAGTTAGTCTAGGCAGGCTAGTCTAGGAGAGATGGATAGAGCCGTATCTGCTCCTTTGTGCAAGGAGGAACAGGATAAGCACTGCCAAAGCCCTACAAAATGGCCTCCAGCAGGTCACTGGTGTGAATGTCTCTGTGCTCACTGCCGGACACTGTGGAGCATGATTGGCATTTTCCATCGAACACCAGAATTGGCAGGTCCGCCACTGGTGCCCCATGCTTTTCACAGATGAGAGCAGGTTCACCCTGAGCATATGTGACAGACGTGAAAGGGTCTCGAGAAGCTGTGGAGACCTTTGGCTGCCTGTAACATCCTTCAGCATGACTGGTTTGGTGGTTGGTCAGTGATGGTCTGGGGAAGCATATTCATGGAGGGATGCACAGACCTCTACAGGCTACACAATGGCACCCTGACTGCCATTAGGTATCGGGATGAAATCCTTGGACCCATTGTCAGACCCTACGCTGGTGCAGTGGGTCCTTGGTTCCTCCTGGTGCACGACAATGCCCGGCCTCATGTGGCGAGAGCATGCAGCCAGTTCCTGGAGGATGAAGAAATTGATACCATTGAATGGCCCCCATGCGCACCTGACCTAAATCCAAAAGAACACCTCTGGGACATTATGTTTCGGTCCATCCGGTGCCACCAGGTTACACCTCAGTCTGTTCAGGAGCTCAGTGATGCTCTGGTCCAGATCTGGGAGGAAATACCCCAGGACACAAACTGTTGTCTCATTAGGAGCATGCCCTGATGTTGTCAGGCATGCATACAAGCACGTGGAGGCCATACAAACTACTGAGGACCATTTTGAGTTGTTGCATTGAAATTTCAGAAAAATGGACTAGCTTGCTGATTTTTGGGGTCTTTCAATTCAGCCCTCTGTATGTGGATAATTTTCATTTCCATCAAACGATGAGCCATCCTTTCATTCCTAACACATTACCCCGTCCATATCAGTATAGATATCCAGCATGAGATTTTTGCCCGTTGAAATCTGATATGTTTTCAAAGTGTTTCTTTGATTTTTTTGAGTAGTGTATATATATTTGTTGCAGATGGAAAACAACATGCCAACAATGCAAGTAGCTAGTCACCAGTATTGCTTGGGGTCCCCCTGCAGCTGATTTTTCCAATAACTTGCATGCCATGTTGGGCACTGTGTCTCTTGTTGAGGCAGCAATCTTGGTTATAGGCAGGACTTTGCTTCCTCATGTCATTTCTGACCCTGACTATAGGTGATCTGATGACTGATGAGGGTGTTGCAAGTCCTCCAAAAATAAAAACAACAAAAACAGCTCCCTAGACTGGTTATGTAAACAACGTGCGAATGAGCCTATGTGCATGGCTGCGAAGCAAAGCCTGTGGGGAAGACCTTGACAGTAGTCCTGCGGGTCCTAAGGTAGTAGCACTACAAGGTAATAATAATGAAGCATTGGGAAAGATGGAGGAAGTGCAGATCCACAAAATTATTGGAGCATAAGAGGGGTGATTCTTGCACTACAGGTCCACATGTAAAGATTTCTCTCCAGCAAAGAGAACAGAGCAGCACATATGTCACACCACCAAATCTGACTGAACATTTCATGAGACTAGCAGTCACATACAGAAGTGCTTTAGATTGCACACTACAGATATTCAGCCTTTAGATTACAGAACAAAAAGTTCTAAACAAGATGTAAACTGCTATTTTTTTAGGAGGATTTCAAGACAAAAAGTCGATTTTTTTTTAAAGATAAAACATTTTCAAATGTAACACGTAAAATATCAAGTATTCATTTTTGTAGCAGTAGCACCTTTCGTTCATGTTATGCATGTTATGGGCAGGTTGTCTCAAGTAGGGAGAGGCAGATTTGTTCCACAATTCTGACCATTCTTGCTGTCCAGAACACGGCTGGAAGACATTTTTCTGCCATAAGTAAATGTATTCTTTCCCGTCTTTGCTCTATCCTTAGGGAAACTACACTATGCACAGGTGTGCTCAGCAAATGCCATGGTCATGACAGGGTGAAGAACTTTCCACACATTTATGGCAGTGTTGAACTGTGAGTTTGTTAACTTGCTGCACATTTTCACTAGCAAGTTGTACACTTGCAGAGCACTTGAAGCACAAGTTCTAGTTGACACTTTCCAGTTTGTAGCAAATTTGCGTGGCTAGTCTCTAGCAAGAGAAAAATTGCAGTGGTGAGTCTGCAATAGTCATCCCTGTGGTGGGATGACTATTGCACAACATACCTGAACCAGAACTTGCAGCAGGTTTGCAAACTGCTTGCAAAGAAAGTTGATCTAGAGTTATGCAATGCAAATTTACTGTAATTGTGCAACAAACTTGTGAAGCCTGGCAAGTCTAACAATAGCTTAGCAAGTCATTTTCAAACTTTTAGCTCAGTTGCTTGCTTTATGGGTGCTGGAATCTGTTAACATGGAGAGGACCTAAAGAGAGGGTGGGGTGAACTTCCACTGCACCAAACATGCAAGACAACCATAAACCAATAGGAATGGCAGCATATCTGAACTTTCCACTTACACCCTGCACAAAAACAAGCATCCATACTGTGCAATGGTCTGACTCTGAAAAACAAGTGCTTTAGCCTAAAACCAACAGTCATAGTGATCCACCAAAGTAGAAATGAACAGTATTGGATATTAGTTAGAATTGCAGTTACCCTTTGGGCTTACGAGGTGAAATATCCACCGGAGGACCAGGAAGTGGCAGGTCAGTTGGAAACATGTCAATCCACATCTGTATCCGACCCTAGAGGACAAAAACAGCTCATATTTGCATCTTTTTAATTACCACACCAAATTTCTGTAAGACACAGCATCTCAGTTACGTAAAATTTACTCCAAAATAACTGAAAATTCAAAATGGCAAGCCTATTGTAAGGTACCTATACCTTACATTAGACATATCGGCCCAGATTCACAAAGGACTTACGACGGCGTTTCTCCAGATACGCCGTCGTAAGTCTGAATGTGAGGCGTCGTATCTCGGCGCCTGATTCAAAGAATCAGATACGCCAGAATTTGTATAAGATACGACTGACGTAAGTCTCTTACGCCGTCGTATCTTAAGTGCATATTTATGCTGGCCGCTAGGTGGCGCTTCTGTTGATTTCCGCGTTGAATAAGCAAATGAGCTAGATACGCCGATTCACGAACGTACTTGCGCCCGGCGTAATAAAATACGCTGTTTACGTAAGGCGTCCGACCGGCGTAACTTTACCCCTCATAAAGCAGGGGTAAGTCATGTTAGGTATGGACGTCGGAACAGCGTCGTATTTTATGTCATTTGCGTAAGTCGTCCGTGAATGGGGATGGGCGTAGGTTACGTTCACGACGACTAAACATTGAGCCGGCGTAAGTTAGGGAGAAAATTTGACATGAAAAAAAGCATGCGCGTGCATGCGCCGTTCGTTAGGTGCGTCATTTACGTGGGGTCACGATTCATTACCATACAACATGCCCCCTACCAGCCTAGATTGAATTAGGCGGGCTTACGCTGGCCCATTTACGCTACGCCGCCATAACTTAGGGCGCAAGTTCTTTGTGAATACGGTACTCGCCTCTCTAAGTTGCGGCGGCGTAGCGTATCTAGGATACACTATGCCCGCACAAAGATACGCCCTCCTACGAATCTGGGCCCTGATGCTTTACCCTGGCCGGATAATAACGTCTATCATTTTTTTTAGCAGAACAGCTTTTTAAAGTACAACGTATATCTAAAGCATAAACTAAATGGTCACACATTTCCACAGACATACTTTTAAATATAAATTGTGTGGTAAATAAAACCTTTCCAGAAAAATGGAGGCTGTCATAGCTGCAAGGGTGACAATGTCCTATTAATGCTCATGGCTTGAAATGGGATGTCCAACAAGATTAAGTAGGTGTGGTTAGGAATTCCCATTTTTTTGGTCCTATAATGTGTTTCTATCAGAGAATTCTTTGAGGAACTCCAGCCGTGGATCAGGGCAGCAGGTGAGCACATGATGCTGGTGCCATCAATCAACAGCAGTACTTTGAGTAGCTTGTTGGTGGATAGTTTTTCTTTAAAGTCAATGATTTTTTTGTTGCATTTTCTAGATAAGCAATTTATATATTTATCAAGGGTGCACTAATCCAATTTAATGAATCTTCTCTTAGACAAGGTCCTCTATGACTCATAATTCAGTTGCCCCACATCCTAAAATCTATATAGGGTGCAGTATGGCTGTGCAATACCGTGGTTTGCGAGTAACGTGGTATACAAGCGTTTTGAAAGACGAGCAACATTTTTTTCAAATTTTTTACTTGATATTCAAACAGTAACTTTAATGTAAAAAATAAATAAAAAGAATTACACTCACAATGTTAAGTAGCCTGGTGCTCATCCATGTAAAGCCACTGTGTATATGTGCAGTAAAGCTACTGGTGTACAGTATACAGTACAGCGTTGTATGTGGCCAGAGGTTCAGGGGGCGCTGGTGGCTCCCAGCGCTTTTTTGAGACACGCAGAGACACTCCCAGCAGGGTGGGGCGGGTGTAACGTGTGTTCGGAGCACTCGGAAGTGATGTCAACAGTTCCCGAGTGTCTCTGAGTTCTCCAGGAAGCGCTGGATGCCACTTTCGCCCCCAAAACTCTGACCGCATACAGCGCTGTATACTGTACAACAGCGGCTTTACTGTACATATACACAGCGGCTTTACATGGATGAGCTCCAGACTCCTTAACATTGTGAGTGTAATTCTTTTATTTTTTTTTTTACATTAAAACTATGATCCTTCTTTTTTTTTTTCAATACAGAGGTACAGTTCAGTATTCCTACTACAGTACTGTATGGTATTAATTGAGCTTTTGCTCATATTTTGATCATTTTAATATGAATAAAATGGTTGTGGAACAAATCATCTGAGTTTCCATTATTTCTTAAGGGAATATTTGCTTTGATATAAGAGTGCTTTGGATTACAAGCATGCTTCTGGAACAAATAATGCTCGCAAACCAAGGTATTACTGTATAGGTAGCCTGGACCTCAAAAGTCTTTCCTGCTTACCTGCTCAATTCCTGGCTTATCTCTGTGATACAGTGGTCGGGTTTCAATGTGCTCTGGAACAAGTTTACATCCAATGCCAGGGATCTCTTGCCAAGAATGAAGAACCTTCAGTGCCAGGTGTTCATAGGATTCTACTTGCTCATCTATCAAAGAGGCAGCAAAATGGATTATAAAATAAGAAAAGTTTGCAGTGCACTGTCTCTGTCCCCAACAAAATAATATTTTTTGAGATCTTATCCTGGTGGCAGGAAATAAAAGCTCTCTCCAATACAATACAGAAATATTAAAAGAGTTGCTATAAATATTTACCCACTATATAAAAAAAAAAAAAAAAAGCTTTATTGCGGTTTGTGAATTCACTGGAGAGAATATGCTCATTTACATCCCTCTGACCACACGAAAAATGAGGGGACATCTCCACCAAAGACACAGAAAATATTGAAAGACCTGATAGATGTTTCCTTCCATGCTTTACCCAAAAATAATAAATACAGTGCATCCAGAAAGTATTCACAGCGCTTGACTTTTCCCACATTTTGTTATTTTACAGCCTTATTCCAAAATGTATTAAATTAATTATTTTTCTCAGAGTTCTACAAACAATTCCCTTATAATGATGACAATGTGAAAGAGGTTTGTTTGAATTCTTTGCAAATTTATTAAAAATAAAAAACAAACAAATCACATTTACATAATTATTCACAGCCTTATTCACTCAAATTTGAGCTCAGGTGCATCTTGTTTCCACTGATTATCCTTGAGATGTTTCTACAACTTGATTGGAGTCCACCAGTGGTAAATTTAGTTGATTGGACATGATTTGGAAAGGCACACACCTGTCTATATAAGGTATCACAGTTAACAGCCCATATCAGAGCACACACCAGGCCATTAAGTCCGAGAAATTGTCTGTAGACCTCTAAGACAGGATTGTATCAAGGCACAGAAAAATGTCAGCAGCATTGAAGGTCCCAATGAGCACAGTGGTCTCCATCATCCGTAAATGGAAGAAGTTTGGAACCACCAGGACTCTTCCTAGAGCTGGCTGCCTGGCCAAACTGAGTGATCAGGGGAGAAGGGCCTTAGTTAGGGAGGTGACCAAGAACCCGATGGTCACTCTGACAGAGCTCCAGCGTTTGTCTGTGGAGAAAGGAGAACCTTCCAGAAGAACAACCATCTCTGCAGCACTCCACCAATCAGGCCTGTATGGTAGAGTGGCCAGATGGAAGCCACGCCTCAGTAAAAGTCACATGACAGCCTGCCTGGAGTTTGTCACAAGGCACCTGAAGGACTCTCAGACCATGAGAAACAAAATTCTGTAGTCTGATGAAACAAAGATTGAACTCTGGCTTGAGTGGCAAGTGTCTGGAGGAAACCAGGCACCACTCATTACCTGGCCAATACCATCCCTGGTATGGTGGTGGCAGCATTATGCTGTGGGGATGTTTTTCAGCGGCAGGAACTGGGAGACTAGTCAGGATTGAGGGAAAGATGAATGCAGCAATGTACAGAGACATCCTTAATGAAAACCTGCTCCAGAGCGCTCTGGACCTCAGATGAAGGTTCATCTTTCAATGGGAAATGACCCTAAGCACCCTAAGCACACAGCCAAGATAACAAAGGAGTGGCTACGGGACAACTCTTTGAATGTCCTTGAGAGGCCCAGCCAGAGCCCAGACTTGAACCTGATTGAACATCTATTGAAATATCTGAAAATGGCTGTGCACCGATGCTCCCCATTCAGCCTGATGGAGCTTGAGAGGTCCTGCAAAAAAAATAAAAATGGGAGAAACTGTCGAAAAATAGGTGTGCCCAGCTTGTAGTATCATACTCAAAATGACACGAGGCTGTAATGGGTGCCAAAGGTGCTTCAACAAAGTATTGAGCAAAGGCTGTGAATACTTATGTACGTGATTTTCTTTTGTTATTTTAATTTTTTATAAATTTGCAAAGATTTTAAACAGACTTCTTTCATGCTGTCATTATGAGGTTTTGTTTGTAGAATTTTGAGAAACAAAAAGGAATTTAATCCATTTTGAAATAAGAATGTGGAAAATGTGAAGGGCTGTATTACTTTCCGGATGCACTGTACATTTCTCACCTGATTTGCTGATATCTTCATGTGTCACTTAGATTTCTCTACCCATAAGGCAAATAGGAATTGTTTACATGCTTGTACCTACACATACCAAGCTGTATATCAATTTGTTGTGTCTTGTGAAATGTATAGAATTTTAACTATTTGTGCAATACCGCAACTCATATCTTAAACTACCCCACATTCCCTTTTGTACTTGTTACCCAATAAAAACCTTTTGTCTTTTACATTGTATCCTAATTTATTTAATTGAGCTGCCCAAAAACCCCATTGGGGAAAATACCTTTCATACCCATAAGGCAAATAGCAATGTGCAAATTCAGTATCTTGTATCTATCAATCCCATTTTTCCATGATACGACTACAGTAATTGGACTGGTTACTGTTTTGAATATCGTTTACCTCCATGTCTTAGTTATGTG
Organism: Rana temporaria; assembly: GCF_905171775.1. NCBI lineage: Eukaryota > Metazoa > Chordata > Amphibia > Anura > Ranidae > Rana > Rana temporaria. The sequence goes on along the minus strand of NC_053493.1, from coordinate 392,204,382 downwards.
GGCTGCTCAACACTTTTGTAAACAGCCCTATCCAGCAGAAGAAATGAATTTTGGATAATGCAATTTATACTTGCTGGACCAGGACACCCATTTATTCTACATTTCCCATGCAGAACAGCTTGAAGTCTTCCTAATATTACTTATACTCTCATGAAGTCACTACTACAGTATTTGTCACATACAGGAGAGCCACTGTGCAGGTAAAATAATGACATGTCACGAGGAGCAGAGCTTGTACAAAGGGCGATATCTAAATATGGCCCTCTGCTGATGTATAATTACTTTAAAGTTTCCAGTATAGAGGGAGAGATTGAATATGTGAGTTAGAGAGTGTAGAATAGAGCAAGAGGGTGACCAGAGTCATTTTGAGGGAAAAGAGTCCAGGTGGCAGGTGGTTAATGAGCATCAGAAAGAAAGGATACCACCCTCCTCTGCGGTAACAGGGTCACAAAAGGAAAGTATTGGATGTGGTAGTAGTAGTGGTAGTGTGTCAAGCAGAGTCGGAGAGATACCTGGGCAGTGGATATCTCAATGGAGAAATAATGGAGAAATGGAGTAATGGATACAAATTTGTACTACCTTGTAAGGACCCATTGCACTTATATGACATTTATGGTCTCAATGGATTTCTGAGGAGCATTAGGGCATAACAACTGTACAATATGTAAAGATTATTTCGTACTTACCATCTTGATCAAACACAGTTTTTCCATTAAAAACTTTGCTTCCAATCTGGATCTGGCCCGGAGTAAATACTGGAACACCTAAATTGTTGTCTTTACACAGTTTGGTGAGTATTTCTGAGGGTTTGGTGCTGTCTCTCCAAGCATTGTATCCTTCTCTAGAATGAAAGTCAGATGAACAGTCTATTTTATGTGCTATTGAATGCAAGTTGAGTCAATAAATGCAATGCAAATATGACTGTCTGTAAATGTAGAATAGTACCGGTATGTAATAAATGTATCAGCCAATTGCAAAGTTTTCACGTTAACCTAAAGAAGAATTTCCTTTTTTTGGTGGTAACTCAAAAAACACCATAGGCAAAAACTGATCACTTTGGGAAGTACTCCTTCACCAAAAGTGTTTATTTAGACAAAACATGTTTTTAAGTGTTGGCAGAGTAGGGAACATTTAGAGCCTTTGGGTTCCCTTCCTGTATCTAATTCTATTTGAGAGAGTTTTGCTCCTTTTTTTTTGTGATAACCTTGAGCAGATCAGGAAGGGAGAAGAAATCTTTTAGGGCCCTTTCACACGGGGCTGATCAGTAATGATCCGCCTCCGTGTGTCCGTAAGCTCAGCGGGGATCACTCCGTAGATCCCAGCTGAGACGTCGGATGACAGGGCGGTCTCCGCAAACTGTGCAGGGACCGCCCTGTCTTTTCTCTGCTCTCCCCTATGGGGGGATCGGATGAACATGGACCGTGTGTCTGTGTTCATCCGATCCGATCAGCAGACAGAAGAAAAAATAGGACATTCTTCCGTCTGCAAAATCGTATCTTTGCGGAGGCGGGTGATTACGGTTGTCAGCGGATGTTTATCCGCTGACACCCGCAATCACATAGGGACCAATGTATGTCCCTTTTTCATCCACAAACGGATGGATGAAAAAGGGCCCTAATACACACACTATGACAATAAGAAGACCAGAAGAGCTTTTTCTCAGAGTCTATCGGGGGTACATGATTCAATCTGTAACATGAGTTATATAGCACCAGCTTCAGATGGAATGGATACACGGTAAACAAAACTGTAGGCCAGCTCCTAAGACCTATTTATTTCCTCCCACACTAGATATGGTATCATTGTAGCAAGCAGTGTGACAAAAAAACAAAAAAACACATTAGGGGATCTGAGAAAGGGATTTTATGGTAAGTGCAAAAATTCTCTTTTATTTGTCATCTATTGAGGGACACAGGTTCCAATCCCCACCTGGTAAAACGTGTCAAAAGCAGAGCTGGAAAAAAAATTAACACTTAAGAACACTAATCTAAACTAGCATAGCTAGTATGTGTAGGGTTATATAGTAGAGCTGGACGATTTTTTCCCCCCAAAAAAACTGAGATTTTTTTATAAAAAACTCGATTTACGATTCAAATCAAGTTTTTGTTTTGATGGAGACAGCACCGGTCCTGAGGAGCTGCGGGCAGGAGTTTTTAGGCGAGGCCACGGCTTCGGCCTAGTCCGCGGCGTCCGCGTCCTCATCTATTATATAGGCTGGCCTACAGTTTTGTTTTGCCTACTGTCCATATCACCCTAAGGTGTAGATGTATACCCATGGTTTATATTGGATCCTGTGTCCCTTTAAAGAACAAAAAAAGGGAAAGAAAAATTTGTTGTTAAAGATACATTTTGACTTTGCGTTTGTGTGATGCAAGGTTAGTCCTAAACTCTAGCTGTCTGCTCTTTGACAAACTAAAAGGCTTGTTCACCCTCCCTCTGCAGTGAGCCTGTAGGAAGAGTCATTCATTAGTGGTGGTATTGCTACTGCCACTAATGAATTACAACTTCCAATACACCAAATGGTACTTTTTTTAAACATTTTTGCAGTGGTCCATATTTTCCCTGGCAGTGGCCAGCTTCCTAAGCCCTTTGTTTGACATATCCAATCTTATTACCCTAAAAATGGTCAGAATTAATTTGCAGAATCCATCCCCCATATATTCAGGAAACGTTTGCAATTTCCAAATTTTTCTTTTTAAGTACGCATTGTTAAAAGAGAAGTATGAGTTTTTTTTATTCCCTATTTATACTTACCTTGGTGAATGCAGCATCAGATCCATGCTGCAGCTGTCCCCAGGCATCTCTGCACTGAGAACCGAGCCACTGAACACCGCCGATGGCTCGGTTCTCACTCCTCCCTGAGCAGAGCGATGCTGACTGTCAGTCAGCATAGCTTCTGCTCTACTTTTCAGCACTCATTGGATCGCTGAGCAGTGGAAGGGTGGGGAGAGGCTGTCTCAGTGGCCTGCTGAGAGGCTAAGACTGCCATCAATCAGGGCAGCTGGCGGATCCAGACTTGGAAGTCGGGATGACGCGCTGCCCCGACTGATGGCAGTGACATCAGCGGAGAGAAGATTTCAGACTGCTCTCCTCTGATAACGAATTGCACTCCTGTGACATATAGGAGAAGCCCAAAGTACATTTAATTGCCAACCTCTCTTGCTTGCTTTCGAGTTGAACAGGGACTAGAGACTATGGCTTATGGATTTTATAGTGTGAACAGAGCAGTGCACATAACCGCAACTATTGTGCATTGCTCGTTATAAACAAAATGAAGCGGGTGGAAGGAAAAGCTTGGGAGTTCACGGAGGTGTTGAAAGAAGGCAGAAAAACACATAAATAAACATACTCAAGGTTTAGATTTGATCTTGTGTCCCTCAAAAAATGAAAAAAAAAAATGAATAGCTATAGAAACACTTTGACTTAACCCCTAAATTGAGCCCTTGACTCCAAGCCCCCTAAGCACTTAACATATAACCTAACCCAAACAGTTAACCCATAACACACGCCTTTGACTCTTAACCCCCTCTTGTAACACTGAACCGCTTTAAACCCTAAAACGAATTCTATCCATAACACTCATATAACAACCAAAAGCTAATCCCCAAGACTAAGTTACCTTCTGACTCATATTTTGAAGAGCCACTGCATCAAAATCCAACAGTTCCTCCATAAAAAAAAAGTGATAACCAAGTTTCTGGCATCAGAAGCTACTGACCTGACACACATGGCTGGTTCTTTTTCAAGCGCATTAATCTACAGGGGTACGGACAATGTGTATTTGCTAATTCTCGATTTCTTCCCCTAACTTTGTATCTGGACTCTAGAGTCCACTGTACTCATAATAAAAATGTCCTCAGACACATGTATTTTTTACTGAACAGAAGTCTTACATTTCATATTGACTCTGTAAGCCGCAGGTTGCACGGTGCAGGCTGTAGAAGCGATTTTCTAAATCAATTTTTGTCTCTCCAATGAGATCGTCACTCCCAATTAAATCGTAGTCATAGATCAGGATAGTTAACAGAGATTCCTTCGGGAAAGTTGCTTGAATTTCAAATGACCTGAGAGACACAATTAAAGTAGCTTGTTATCTTTACAGAGTTCTAAAGTGGCATTCCAGCCTATGCCAAGTCTTTTTCACACTATAATGCAAAATGAACATACTGTGATACAGAAACTGTTAAATTGACTCTGTTGCTGGGGAATTTTTTATTTTTTTAAAGCAAGCTGCAATGTAAATGAAATACTTACCAGTATTTACCAGGCCATGATTCTGATCTTTGCTCATTTACATAGTTAAAGCAGGGGTTCACCCAATTTTTTTTTTTTTTAATTACATCTAGCAGAGCCAGCGTACTAAGAACATTACATTTCGGCAGGTCATTTTTTTTTTCTCGGTACATACCTTTATATCCTGATGTTGTCCAGGGCTTCCGGGTTTCCGATGACTGCGGGACTGGGCGTTCCTATCCTTCCGTTCGACAATTGACGTCTTGTGAAACAGGTGACCTGTCGCACAACACGCGTCACCAGATGTCTGGAAATAGCTAAGCTGCGAGTCGGCACTATACGGCGCCTGCGCAGTCAGCTCTACATGGCGGGCGCAGGCGCCGTATAGTGCCGACTCGCAGCTCGGCTATTTCCGGAAATCTGGTGACGCGCATTGTGCGACAGGTCATCTGTTTCACAAGACGTCAATCATCGAACGGAAGGATAGGAACGCCCAGTCCCGCAGTCATCGGAACCCAGAGGCTGGGATAGGAACGCCCAGTCCCGGAGTCATCAGAACGCGGAAGCCCTGGACAAAATCCGGATATAAAGTAAAAAATTTAAAAATGTAAAAAAATCGTTTTTAGGGTGAACCTCCACTTTAAAGCAGCTAAAGAATCTTTAGCATCTGACAAATATGCTCTAATATACAAATTCCTGATTTAATTCCAAAAGTTGAGCTTGGCCTTATCTCTCCCATTTCCCCCACAAATCTCTTTTGGCCTAAATGTATGAGGCTTATAACCAATAGGAAGAGTTGGAGGCAGGATGGGTACATGGTAGTCATGTCAACTCACCCTAACATTGATAACCCTTGTCATCCTGCATGATACACAGATATCTCCTGAAACGACCCAACCCCTATCGTTGAATAGTTGACTGGTGGCCCATAGTTTGACTTAATACATTCATGTATAAAATACTGTAAATGTGTTTTTTGCAGTTTTTTTATAACAAGTTTCTGTTTTTGCTCTTTGTATGTAAATGTGACACAGTACCCCATCCTGTCTTTTATGTGCTGAGCGTAATTCTCAGTATATGTTCTCAAGCTGTGTACACACATATCAAAATTCAGCCAGTTCAGCAGGAATCAGACCAATTTTGGTATGTATGTAGCTCTGTCTGTTCAACAGAAGCCTACCTTCTGTCAATTAGTCCGGCTGGAAAACCAGCATTCCATCAGCAGCCAATGCCTCTCTAGCGCTGATCAGTGTATTCTGATGGGGAGGGAGGAATACCAGCTGTCAAAATACAATAGTGGAGCGGAGGAGATACTTGCATCCTCATTCATCACTTGTGTGGATGCAGGTTTTTGAATTTTTTGGAGAGTTTTTGTTCAACCAGCTGGCTGAATGAAAATAAAACTGTGTATACCCTGCTTTATTCTGTATGTATGAAAGCTGCTACTTAGCACGACTCATTTTTTGTGTGCAAGGTTTAATTCACAGTATATATTATGTCTGCAGGGACACTGTCAGGGATCGGATAGGGGACTGATTTGATGAGGTCAGCCTCTCTTATATCTCCTGTCCTGGCTCCGCTGAAGGTGAAACAGAGGAAGCCGAAGGACAAGAGGGACACGAGTGCCTGGAGCCAGAGGTCCCTGGAGAACAGCTTGGCAGGGTTCAGCGGCCTGGAACAGACTGTGATGAGCTTAGCAGGAACAGGTAACAGCCAGGCAGGTAACTAAGGGTTAACAGCAACCAGGAACATAGACAGGAGAAAGGTCTCAGGGATAGCCAGGTTCGTCAGCAGGCGGGCAGTGAGGTATCAAATCATAGACGGAGCCAGAGTCAGGAACGGAGCCGGGTCAGGGATGGACATCAGTACAGGATCAGAACACAGAGCCAAGGTCAAGAACAAGCCGGGTCAAAATACTAGGAAAACACACAGGATCAGAGCAAGACTCTGGAACACAGCTGAAGATCAGTCAGCAAAGCACAAGAGCCCAGACTCCCTTTAAATAGGCTGTCTGGCGCCAAACGTAATTAGTCTCGTACGTATGCGCGCATGCTCGCGTCTGTGCGCATGTGTGCCTTTCTATGACAAAGACTATGCGCTTGCACACGTTTGTGTGCAAAACGTCTCACAGGAGTTCCCTGACAGACACTGCATGGGACCACTGCTTTGGCATCCTGAAACTGATTCTGCCATGTGTTCTTACTTGTTAAGTGTACCATACAATTTCCTGTCCTGTGTCGGCTTAGCATTTTTTTGAATTGTGCACATCTGTAAGTCCCTTTTTTTCTGTGTTAAGTTAAGTCACTTCCCTTAAACAATTTACCCACAAAAAGTTTTTGCTGCAGCATGAGATGGTTCAGCAGACTTTCTTTACTTTCCTACAGCACAAGTTCTTGCAATGGCTTCTCTTGATGTGATAATTGAAATGATTGTTTCTCTAAATGACACAGTCCAAACCCTTTAAAATCCTTGTATTTTGATACTTCCCTACTTACTCTCCAATTAGCAATAGCATCCCTGTGCTGGATGTCTAATCCTCTTGGGCTTTTCCCATCAATTGTTTTCCCATCATACTACTCTTATGTCACGTACACACGATCGAAAATTCCGACAAGAAAAGTCTGATGTGAGATTTTTGTTGGAAATTCCGACCATGTGTAGGCTCCATCTGACTTTTTCTGTCGAAATTCCTGCCAACAAAAGATTGAGAGCAGGTTCTCTATTTTTCCGACGGAAAACATTTCTATCGGAAAATCCCCTAATCTGTATGCAATTCCGAGGCGCAAAAAAACACGCAGGCTCAGAATCAAGCAGAAGAGCCGAACTGCCTATTGAACTTCATTGATCTCGGCTCGTCGTACGTTTTGTACGTCACCGCGTTCTTGACGGTCGGAATTTCCAACAAGATTTGTGTGACCGTGTGTATGCAACACAAGTTTGAGCCAACATTCTGTCAGAAAAAATCCACGGTTTTCTTGACGGAATTTCCGATCGTGTGTACGCGGCATTTATCTATCTGTATAACGCCATTAATATTTTTCCTTCTTTTGATAAGTTCAGTCCCCGTCACCCTTTACTCCAGCAATCACAACATACTATATTTACCTGCTCCTTTCTAGTTTTAAAGTGCCTTTTACCACCCCAAAGAGTCTATGTTAACCTTCTCTTCAGAATGTAGGAACACTACATTCATTCATGAGAGGCTGGAATTCTCAGCAAACCCCCCAAAATATCCTTTATCCATACAACCTCTGATCCACCTTGTACTTGTATATACTTTTGCACACTCAACATTGAGTGAGTGAGTGAATAACTTGTATAGCGCTACAAATGCAAACTAAATCACCTCAAGGCGCTTGGCATAAATTTTTCCCATTCTGTAGCCCTTCAGAATAGGTGAGTCTTGAGTTTTTTTCTGAAGGCCAGGTGATCAATTTCTGTTCGGATGTTGGTTGGTAATGCATTCCATAATCGCGGTCCTTGGACTGCAAATCGTCGTTCTCCTTTGGTTTTGTAATGGGCTTTTGGAATTTGTAATAGTTTTTGATTAGATGATCGCAGAACCATTATAGTGATGCTATTTAAGTGCCCTAATATCCAGGTTACTTCCAAGTGACTCTGGGCCAGATCCACAAAAGGGATACGACGGCGTATCTACTGATACGCCGTCGTATCTCTGTTTCTATCTTTGGAACTGATCCACAGAATCAGTTCCTCATAGATAGGGAGAAGATCCGACATGTGTAAGGGACTTACACTGTCGGATCTTAGGATGCAGTACCTCGGCCGCCGCTGGGGGCATTTCTCGTCGAAATGCCGCTTCGGGTATGCAAATTAGCACTTACGGAGATCCACGAAGCTTTTACGCTTCGTTTTTTCTCCGTAAGTATTAGTTTGCAAACGCAATATTAGGGCTGCTTTTACAAGGCCTAAACTGTTTAGGCCTTGTAAAAAAAGACCCTTCTGTCCCGCGTCGCCGTCTTTTTTTTTCAATTTTTTTTTTTCCCGCCGCAACTCGTATTTTTTTTTTACGCCCGTCGCGATTCTCAAAACCCGGCGCAATGTAAAACCGCGCAAAGCACGTCGGGAAAATGACGTTGTGAGCATGCGCAGTACGGCCGGCGCGGGAGCGCGCCTAATTTAAATGGGACCTGCCCCATTTGAATAGGAACGCCTTGCGCCGGCCGGATTTAAGTTACACAGCCGAAAATTTCTAGGTAAGTGCTTTGTGGATCGGGCACTTAGGTAGAAATTTTGCGGCAGTGTAACTTAAATGGGAATATTTAAGTTACGGCGGCTGGCTGTGGATCTGGCCCTCTGTTCCTTGAGACAATGTAATGGGTCCGATGATGACCACTGAATTATGGGCTAGTTGCCTGCTATACTGTTAGGTGAATATTTCATAAAAAAAAAACTATTAAATCAAAAAGTTTATTTCTATGACCCGGGAAGAATGTCATGTCATCCTCTTAGTATCAGCCATTGAGAGTAAAATAACAAATGGCCAGGGGCTATTGCTTCATTTCAACACCCCCAGGTTTAAAATGGCATTAGTGTTGGCAATCTATGCAGTTTTTCTGTGTTCACCTTTGTTAAATTACTGCAGAAAGTTAGCTTGAATTTTTAATTTCATCGTGTTTTTTTTTTTTCAAACAATGGCTAGCAGAATAAATGGGAAAACCTCAAGCGTTCTGTGATTAATTCATAATTACTTGGCTACCAGACCGAAGATAAACAGACATGGTGTCCCATCTGCAACAGCCATTAAATCACGACCAGAATTTATCTGGTTCTTTATCTTATAAAAAGGAATTACAGTCAGCTTCTGGAAACCAACATCTAATTTTAATTAAAACAACAAGCATACATTACATTTATATTATTTAAGCACTTAGTCCAAATGGGAGATTGATGAAGGAGAACCACAATAGAATCTGTTATTCAGAACATATTAGATAAAACTAGGCTGGAGATGTAACAAAGTGATTGGGTGTACAACCAAACACTAAACAAAACTAGTTGTGTTATTTAATTGATTATTGTATAATCATGCATGCTTGTATTAACCAAATGTGCATGTTTATGTAGTTACCAGTCTTATGTCAGGAAAAAAAAACAGTGATCAACCAGTAAAGTCTGGTTCAGCCAATGGACTATTCCTCTAAGATCAACTGCATGGAGTTTGCAAGGCACTAACAAACTTAAAGGGGTTGTAAAGGTAAACAAATGTTTCCCTAAATAGCTTCCTTTACCTTAGTGCAGTCCTCCTTCACTTACCTCATCCTTCCATTTTGCTTTTAAATGTCCTTATTTCTTCTGAGAAATCCTCACTTCCTGTTCTTCTGTCTGTAACTAAACACAGTAATGCGACACTTTCTCCCTGGTGTGGAGAAAGCCTCTTGAGTGGGGAGGGCGTGAGCGGGAGGGTCAGGACGCTCTCTACTTTGCAGATAGAGAAAGGAGCTGTGTGTTAGTGTGTGTCCTGACACTCCTGCTCGCCCCCTCCCCCTTCAAGAGGCTTTCTCCACACCAGGGAGAAAGTGTCGCATTACTGTGTTTTACCTTTACAACCTCTTTAATTACTCTTGCCAAATCCAGTCTAAAGCATTTAAACTAAGTGGTCATCTTATTTTGGTACCATGAAGCTGAACTCCTGGCAAATATGAGTGAAGTTTGAGTTCGGGGCGATGCAGGGTTGTCTCCAAACTCTAGCTATTTGTGCTTTGGCAAACTAAATACCTATTCACCCACCTTTTGTATTGAACCTATTGCTCTGCGGGATGTCATTCACTAGTGACAGTATTACTACTGCCACTAATGAATAACGGCTTCTCAAAAGTGCTGCTCCCTGCCAAATGGTATTTGAAAAGATAAAACTTTTTGCATTGGTATATGTTCCTCCTGGACGTGTTCCGCAACCCATACCCTTTGTTTGACAAACCCTTTCCTTATAGCCTTAAAAATTGAATTTCCAGGACCCCCCCCCCCCCATAGGATTAAGGGAACATTTGCAATTTCCAAACTTTTTTCTGTTGTTCAATGAACATCTTTGAACTGAATCTAGGCACATTGGGCTCATCACTTTTGGCAAATGAATGAATGAATGAGTGAGTGACTTATATAGCGCTACACATGCAAACTCAATCGCCTCTAGGCGCTTTTTTCAGCCAGTGTCTTCCTGGCTGGTGCAGTCACTTACCCCGTAGGATCTTGGGACACACAGTCGTACACACATATATACTGGGCCAATTTGGACAGGATCTAATTAACCTACCAGCATGTCTTTGGAGTGTAGGAGGAAACTGGAGTACCCGGAGGAAACCCACACAGACACAGGGAGAACATGCAAACTCCAGGCAGATGGTGTTGTGGCCAGGATTCGAACCAGTGACCCTTTTGCTGCTAGGTGAAAGTGCTAACCACTACACCACTGTGCTGCCCTGATAACTAGGTAAGAAGTTTAAAAAAGCATTTGTTATGTAATAGAGTTGATCTAGTCATATGATTCAGGTAGCTTTGCCATTCAGCATAGCCAGACCAGCGATCTGAATTTTCGGTTAAAGAGTTAGCTCATCTTTACCAAAAAAAAATGTGTATACAGGTAATGGGCCCCTGTAGAGAACAAATTGTGCAGCTTTGACCAAAGTTGAATAATTCTCTGAGGCCCCCGTACACACGTCCGAGGAACTCGACGGGCAAAACTCATCGTTTTGCTCATCGAGTTCTGTGTGAAGCCGCCGAGGATCTCGGCGAGCCAACTTTCCTCATTGAACAACGAGGAAATAGAGAACATGTTCTCTATTTGGCTCGACGAGGAACTCGTCAGCTTCCTCGGCCAAAAGTGTACACACGGCCGGGTTTCTAGGCAGAATTCAGCTCCGATCGAGTTTCTGGCTGAATTCTGCCAAGAAACTCAGTCGTGTGTACGGGGCCTTACTATCAATGTAGGCCTTTTACATACCTCTGGAAGCCTGATTGTAAAACTCCTAGAGTGGCTTCATCCTATCCTGCCTTGTTGCTGAGATATTGCTAGGACACCACCAACCAATACAGCTCATCCCCACTTTCACAGGATCGAGCTATCAAACTACCGCATATGTCCTAGCAGCAAGGCAGGACTGGATGTTGCCATTTCTGAGAGTTTTTCCTCTAGGCTTTGGGAGGTTTGTAAAAGACCAACACTAATAACAAGGGCATTATTAAACTTTGATCAAAGCTGCACAGTTTGTTTTTATCTACAGACACATCTTACCTGCATAAGCAGTTTCTCTGTAAATGTGAACTAACCGTTTTAGCTTTGCAGATTGGTCACCAATCATATCTAAGTCTCAACCTGATTGGAGGAAGCAGCATAATAATGAGTTCTTCATTCTGCTTTGTTCTCCTGTTAGCATTATCAAACTCTTAAATTTGGCTCACATTACTGACCCTTCCTCACTTAGTGTAAGTGCTAATATACAGAGGCGGGTGATAGGACGGATTTAGGTTATATATTTTAATGAATGTATACCTGGATACATTTTAGATATATAAACAGTATGGGCCAGATTCAGGTAGGAGAGCGGATCTTTAAATCGGCGTAACGTATGTCATTTACGTTACGCCGCCGCAAGTTTTTCAGGCAAGTGCTTTATTCACAAAGCACTTGCCTGTAAAGTTGAGGCGGCGTAGCGTAAAGCACCCGGCGAAATTCAAATTCGGCGGGTAGGGGGCGTGTATCATTTAAATCAAGCACGTCCCCGCGCCGAACGAACTGCGCATGCGCCGGCTGCTACTTGTCAATGAAAGCGATGTGAGCGTAACTTACGCCCAGCTCAATCCAGCGGTTGTACGTTCGTGAATCAGCGTATTTGCTAATTTGCATATTTAACAACGGGAACGCCACCTAGCGGCCAGCGTAAATATGCATCTAAGATACGACGGTGTAAGTGCCTTACGCCGGTCGTATCTAAGCAACATTTAAGCGTATCTCATTATGAGCATACGCTTAAATTTGCGCGGGCTCAGATTAGGACTTACGACGGTGTATCTACTGATACGCCCGTCGTAAGTCTTTCTGAATCTGGCCCTATATATATATATATATATATATATATATATATATATATACATATATATATATATATACATACATACATATACACATACACATACATACACAGAGCCATAAAAAAGTATTCATATCCCTTGAAATTTTTCATATTTTGTCAAGTTATAACCAAAAACATAAATGTATTTTTTGGGGATTTTATGTGCTAGACCAACACAAAGTGGCACATCATTTTGAAGTGGAAGGAAAATAATAAATATTGTTTATTTTTTTTTACAAATAAATATGTGAAAAGTGTGGTGTACATTTGTATAGCGTCCCCCTGAGTAAATACTTTGTAGAACCTCCTTTCACTGCAATTACAGCTGTAAGTTGGTTTGGGGATGTCTCTACCAGCTTTGCACATCTAGAGATTGACATTTTTGCTTCTTATTCTTTGCAAAAATATCTCAAGCTCTGTCAGATTGGATGGAGAGCGTCTGTGAACAGAAATGTTCAAGTCTTGCCACAGATTCTCAATTGAATTTAGGTCTGGACTTTGACTGGGCCATTCCAACACATGAATATTCTTTGATCTAAACCATTCCATTGTAGCTGTATGTTTAGGGTGGTTGTCCTGCTGGATGGTGAACCCATGCCCCAGTCTCAAGTCTTTTGCCCTGTACACACGATCAGAGTTTCTGTCGGAATAAACTCAGACAGGTTTTTCGGACGGAATTCCGTTCAAGCTGTCTTGCATACACGGACACACCAAATAGTTCTGACCGTCAAAAACGCGATGACGTACAACACTATGACGAGCCTAGAAAAATTAAGTTCAATGCTTCCGAGCATGCGTCAAATTGTTTCCGAGCATGCGTGTTTTTTTCTCCGTTGGAGTTTCATACAGACGAGCGGAATTTCCGATATAAATTTGTTCCATCAGAAGAAAAAAAGAAAACATGTTCTCTTTCTAACTCTGTCTGAATTTTCGACGGAAAAAGTCTGTCTGACTTTTTCCATCGAAAATTCCGATTGTGTGTACGAGGCATTTTACAGACTCTAACAGGTATTCTTCGTAAGATTGCCCTGTATTTGGCTCCATCCATTTTCCCACCAACTCTGACCAGCTTCCCTGTCCCTGCTGAAAAAAAGCATCCCCACCACATGATCCTGCCACCACCATGTTGGCGTTTGTGTACACTAAACTGCATATTTTTACAACGTACATTTACAGCTGTGCTCTGTGCCCTGATGTTGTGACTCCCATGTGCATGAACTAATGTTATCGTGGCCCAGCTAACCAAGTTGCCAAAGCGTCGAAACCCTGAAGGGTTCCGCCATAATGTGTCAAATGTGCTAATATGTTGTGCATACTAGCACATTATGGCTAAAAGCTTCTGGGTCCAATTGGAAAAAAAATCATTTTGGCAGAGGTTTAATTTTTCTGCAATAAGCTTGAAAAATACTTAAAGTGGAATTCCAGAAAAACCTATCTACCCCTAAAAATGCTCCCCCCTTCCTAACGCTTACTCTGACAAACCTGTGCAGGAAAGATTTGTATACTTACCTATCGATAGGTTGCTCCAGTGCCGTCACATGATCTTTCTACCTTGTGACAGCCAGCAAGGCTGCAGGGGAGAATAGGGAGCTCCAACAATGGATGGGCCATGGGGGGCCTATGGGTAACATCACCGATACAGGCTTTACTAGCTGTTGTTGGAGCGCTCTCTTATCTCCCATGTAGCCAGCAATGGCTGACACAGGGTGGATCCAGTTACCATACCAGAGTGGGCTGAAAATAGGTAAGTATACAGATCTTTCTAACACAGGTTAGTCAGAATAGGTGTTAGGAGGGGGAGGGAGCATTTTTTGGACTAGTTAGGTTTTTCACAAATTTCTGCTTTAATGCTGTATACACACGATCATTTTTTGGCATGAAAAAAACGTAGTTTTTCAAAAACGTCATTTAAAATGATCGTGTGTGGGCTACACATCATGTTTCAGGTTCTGAAAAACGACAAAAAAAATTTGACCATGCTGCATTTTTTAACGTCGTTTTAATGTCGTTTTTCGGGTTGTAAAAAATGATCGTGTGTGGGCTAAAACAACGTTTTAAACCCGCGCATGCTCAGAAGCAAGTTATGAGACGGGAGCGCTCGTTCTGGTAAAACTACCGTTCATAATGGAGTAAGCACATTCATCACGCTGTAACAGACAGAAAAGCGCGAATCGTCTTTTACTAACACGGAATCAGCTAAAGCAGCCCAAAGGCGAATGGAACTTCCCCTTTATAGTGCCGTCGTACGTGTTGTACGTCACCGCGCTTTGCTAGATAATTTTTTTTAAACAATGGTGTGTGGGCAACATCGTTTTAATTAGGGTTGTCCCGATACCGATACCAGTATCGGTATCGGGACCGATACTGAGCATTTGCGGGAGTACTTGTACTCCCGCAAATGCCCCCGATGCCAGATCCGATACTAAATGCCCCCCCCCCCCCCGCCGTCGCCGCCGCATACCGCAACGCCCCCGCCGCCTATTTAATCAGCGTGCGGGGAACATTACAGCTTTCATTTGAATAGCTGTCTGTTCCCCGCCGCGCCGCGTATAGACACTCCCCCTTGCTCAGTATTGGACGGGTGATCTGTCTATCGAAGTGCAGATCACCCGTCCAATCCTGAGCAAGGGGGAGTGTCTATACGCGGCGCGGCGGGGAACGGACAGCTATTCAAATGAAAGCTGTAATGTTCCCCGCACGCTGATTAACTAGGTGGCGGCGGCGGCATCTAGGTATGGGGAGACATGGCTGCATATGTGGGGGACATGGCTGCATATGTGGGGGACATGGTTGCATATGTGGGGGACATGGCTGCATATGTGGGGGACATGGCTGCATATGTGGGGGACATGGCTACATATATGGGGGACATGGCTGCATATGTGGGGGACATGGCTGCATATGTGGGGGACATGGCTGCATATGTGGGGGACATGGCTGCATATGTGGGGGACATGGCTGCATCTGTGGGGGACATGGCTGCATCTGTGGGGGACATGGCTGCATCTGTGGGGGGACATGGCTGCATCTGTGGGGGGACATAGCTGCATTTGTGGGGGACATGGCTGCATTTGGGGACACATTTAAAAAAAAGTATCGGTATTCGGTATCGGGGAGTACATGAAAAAAAGTATCGGTACTTGTACTCGGTCCTAAAAAAGTGGTATCGGGACAACCCTAGTTTTAATGATGAAGTTGGGAAAACTGAAAAATGATCGTGTGTACGCGGCATTAGTCTTTAGATTGTAAGCTCCTTGAAGGCAGGGACTGATGTGAATGTAAAATATAAATGTAAAGTGCTGCGTAAATTGACGGCGCTGTACAAGTACACAAAATTTATAAAAAATTAAAATAAAAATCTTAAATGAGAAATTAGGGATTGGGTTTACCTACTTTAACCACCTAGGTATTAACTGCAACAACTGACCTAACTGACCTAGACTGTATTCTGGCAAGGATGTCTAGATCATTAGATCGACTGAACAGAGTTACATTTTCTAAGTAAGATAAACATACATGTATGTCACTGGCTTTTTTAGCTGTTTAGCTCAAGGACAGCTTTATATTTGTTCTCTGAAGGCTGATCGATCAGTGAAACAAGAGATGGTAGGAGTGATGGCGGCCTTCATCTTTGCTAGAGTGTTGCCTGTGCAATATTTGGCATCCATACATGACCAAGCTTGATTAAGAGAAATCACCCTATTCTGTGGGTAAAATAAGACTGCCTTACATCAATTTCACAGATTTGCCAGCATGGTGGAAAAAATCTTATTTATATTAAAGTGGAGTTCCACCCATTTTTTATGTTTGTCTGTGCTGCATGCCCTAATCTCGTAGGTCCAGATTCATGTACATCCGCGGCGGCGTAACGTATCGTCCTTACGTTACACCGCCGCAAGTTTTCAGCGCAAGTGCCTGATTCACCAAGCACTTGCGTGTAAACTTACGGCGGTGTAACGTAAAGCCATCCGGCGCAAGCCCGCCTAATTCAAATGGGGCGTGTACCATTTAAATTAGGCGCGCTCCCGCGCCGAACATTCTGCGCATGCTCCGTGCGAAAATTTCCCCCCGTGCTTTGCGCGAAATGTCGTCGCCCCAACGTAATGTTTTGAACGGCGACATGCGCTACGTCGTTTCGTATTCCCGGATGTCTTACGCAAAAAAATAAATAAATTTGAAATTCGACGCGGGAACGACGGCCATACATTAACATGGCTGGTCTAAATGTAAGCCATGAAAAAGCAGGCTTGTCTTTGCGACGGGAAAAACCGACGAGCGACGACGTAACGAGTGCGCGTACCTTCGTGGATCGCCGTAAAAGCTCATTTGCATACCCGACACTGGAAAACTATGCAAACTCCACCCAGCGGCGGCCGAAGTATTGTATCCTAAGTATCCTAAGATCCTGTCGGATCTTAGCCAAATGCCGTCGTATCTTGTTTGTGAATTACAAATTAAGATACGACGCGGCAAATTTGAAAGTACGCCGGAGTATCAGCAGATACTCCGGCGTACTTAGTCTGTGAATCTGGCCCGTAGTGTTCAGAATGGACAATTTGTATTTGTTTTGTTGCTTGTAAATACCTTTATTTTGTAGTCCTTCATTACTTCCTCCTCCTTATTAGCCTAGGCTATTAAGTCACAAGGCTATTCGCAAGGGTTTCTGGGATAGGCATCATGTATCCCAGTAGTCCTTGCAAAATAGCCTATTTGCATAGAGAAGGGGCGGCAACTTCCTCTGACACTCCCGTTGCTATGGAAACCTGACTGAAACCTATTACATCGCTTGTGCAGCACTGAGCATGTGCGAGATCTGTAAGGCTGAAATCCAGGAAGTCATAGTCTGGCTTCATGATGCCCACACTTAAGATGGCCACGGTCTATTTCTAGATTATAAACAAACTAAATGCTCTAACAACCTAACAAAACGGACCTTAGTTTACAGACTAACTTTACTAGACTACATTAAGCTTGTGTATTACAGGGGTATTTATATTTAAAAAGTGAAATTGTGTGTGGAACTCCCGTTTAAGTACTTGTAATAAACAAGCATATTGGCTATCGCTTGGCTGTTAACCAATCATTTCTTCCCTTTCCTAATTCTTACAAATGATACCTGAGTCAGGAGCATTATTTGAGAATAGAAGGCCATGTATGAGACTTCCAGCAATTTTGGTAAAGAGTGATTTCAGTATAGACATTATCTTGTGCCATGGTCACAATTGCCATTTCCCCAGGATTTTGCATTCAGCCAATCTAGCATTGTAATCTAACTATTGGCTTGCATTAGTTTCTGCAGAGATATAGGAGATGCCCTTCTATATCATCCGGAGATCCCATGGAAATGACATTCAGGATTTAAAAACAGTTTAGCTTTAGCTGACATGCAACTTACCTTCCAAACACTGGATTCAGTTGTTTAGGGATATATCTGTCCCGGTCTTTTATCTCAGTCTTTCCCAATTTAAGAAAAATGTATGGATCAGATTTTCCATCCGGATCAGCTGGGCTCAGATTAATTCCCTGATTTAAAAGCAACATGAATGATTATGGGTGAAGGTATTATAAGTTATAGAGCAACTACAGGCAGAGACAGATAGATCAGATTTAGCAGGCTTTTCACAGTGCTTCCAACTAAACCCTACTGTGCATAGCACACCCCTAAATCCTGCACTCTAAATGTAGAACACTCCTCAATCCTGAACTCTGTACATAGTGCACCCCTGAACTTTGAACTCTGCACTCTGTACATAACACACCCCTGAACTCTGCACTCTGTGCCTAGTGCGCCCCTGAACCCTGCACTCAGAGCAGCCCTGATCTATGCATAGAGCTCCTCTGAACTCCGCTTCATATTTATTGCCCCTTTAAGACCCTCCCACTGTGCAATTCAGATGCAGTTTGGCTGGGGGGGTTTCAGTTCCTGCACCTATTCTCTGAGAAAAAAAGCCCTTGATTAATTTATATACTGTGGTCTTACAGATACAACCAGCCATTTGAGGGCAACCGTAATGCTGATGCGGCCTGCGATGAAATTGAGTTTGACACCCCATTATCTAGTGCATCTAAGGCCTTGTACACGCGGTCGTTCCAAACCGATGAGAATGGTCCGACGGACCGTTTTCATCGGTTCACCGCTGAAGTGGCCTGATGTGTGTACACACCATCGTTCCAAAAACCGATCGGGTCAGAACACGGTGACGTCAAACACACAACGTGCTGAATAAAACGAAGTTCAATGCTTCCAAGCATGTGTCGACTTAAATCTGAGCATGCGCGGTTTTTGAACCGATGCTTTTCTGTACTAACCATTGGTTTGGACCGATCGGGCAGTGGTCCATCGGTTCGGTTTTGAAGCATGTTTTAAAATTTTAGACCGAAGGAAAACAGACCGATGGACTATACACAAGGTCGGTTTGGACCGATGAAACTGAACCTCGGTCCATTCTCATCGGTTTTGTCCGACCGTGTGTACGGGGGCCTAACACTACCCTTCCCAGACAGTGCTGCTGTCCAAGGGTGTCTTGGTTTTTCCTCTATAGATAAAGGAGCCACCCGATGAAAATATAAAAAAAAAAAAAAAAAAGAAAAACAGAAAACGAATGCTGCCACAACATCTAAGGATTAGTAAGCTGCAATATATAAATTTTTTGTTTTGGCTTTAGATAGACTGAGACCATACCATGCAAACTCTGCAAACCTACCATACCATGCAAACTCTGCTAGGCAGGTGTAAGCAAGTTTTAGAAGTTAGCCATTCCTACAAGGATGTAGAAGATGCCTTTTTGAAGTAACTCACTCAGAGATCATACAGACTCTCGAAAGACATCATATGGGTCAACATAAGCAAAAAGAAAACTATCTGGACCTATTACGACAACTTAACAGAACTTACCGGTATGTGTTTTGAAAGTGCATATGAGAAAAAAGGAATACTTACAGCCACAATATAGACACGGATGAGGACTTTAACAGAATGATTAGGTGGGATCCCCTGTGTGATTTTCATCTGCCGATTATCCATTGAGCTAGATAAATCATCTATGCTCTTATAAAGGCAGAACGAGCCCTTAAAAGGAAAAGTCATTGTTACTTATAACAAATAATAATTAGAGATAATTATTACATACTATAGGCCAGATTCTCGTACAGCCGTGTATCTTTGTGCGGGCGTAATGTATCCGATTTACGTTACGCCTCCGCAACTTAGACGGGCAAGTGCTGTATTCTCAAAGCACTTGCTCCGTAAGTTGCGGCGGCGTAGCGTAAATAGGCTGGCGTAAGCCCGCCTAATTTAAATTTGGAACAGGGGGGCGTGTTTTATGTAAATAACTTGTGACCCGACGTGATTGACGTTTTTCACGAACGGCGCATGTGCCGTCCGTGGAATTTCCCAGTGTGCATTGCTCCAAAGTACGCCGCAAGGACGTATTGGTTTCGACGTGAACGTAAATGACGTCCAGCCCCATTCACGGACGACTTACGCAAACAACGTAAAATATTCAAAATTCGACGCGAGAACGACGTCCATACTTAACATTGGTACGCCGCATGTACGCCACCATATAGCAGGGGTAACTTTACGCCGTGAAAAGCATAACGCAAACAGCGTAACTGTACTGCGTCGGCCGGGCGTACTTTTGTGAATTTGCGTATCGAGCTGATTTACATATTTCTAGGTGTAAATCAGCGTACACGCCCCTAGCGGCCACCGTAAATATGCAGTTAAGATCCGACGGCGTAACAGACTTACGCCAGTCAGATCTAATAGAAATCTATGCGTAACTGATTCTAAGAATCAGGTGCATAGATACGACCGCCCAGACTCAGAGATACGACGGCGTATCTGGAGATACGCCGTCGTATCTCCTTTGAGAATTTGGCCCTTATAGTATTAATTTATTTAAAAGATCCTCCATTTACTTCAATTAGTTCAACTATACTTTGCAGTGCTTTATCTTAAACAATGTACCACTCCGATCAATTCTAAACCTAGGGGATCTCAGAGTTATAACTAGTAAACAGGCCCAGTCCAGTGTGAACAAGTACCAGTTGTAACTTATAACAAAATTATGTTGTGGACATTGCTAGACCCCAGCACCCCATGACTGCTGCCAAATGCCCCAGGTCTAGTGCAGCATACAGGCATTGCTGAGCAGAAAAATAACCTGCCTGACATAGCCTGCATAGTTTTGACACTGAGGGTATTCAGCAGAGTCAGAGCTGGAGGTTTGGGGCATGGAGCCACTATTTTCTCAGCTAAGTAACCTGTGATGTCCGTAATATATTTGGCACCCAACCACCATGAACATAGTGGGGCATAATAGGGCATTGCACTAACCTCCAACATGAGGGGGCACTATATTGACTATTGAATTTAAGGGGGCTCTACACTAGCTTCCAACATAAGGGGGCACAACACTGATGACAAAATGTAACACTACACTATACACCAGTGGTCTCCAAACTGTGGCCCGAGAGCCAGATGCAACCACAACCGCAACCTACTAATACCTAGGATGTAACTATTTAGATAAGCACCTGAACGACCATAACATACAGGGATATACAATGTAATACTGACATATAATCACACACATAGGTTGGACTTGATGGACTTGTGTCTTTTTCAACCTCACCAACTATCCAACTATGTAATACCCATGATGGGACACTATCCATCCAACTGACACCAATGATGGGACAATATTCTTCCCACTGACACCAATGATGGGACACTATTCCTCCCACTGATACCAATGATGGGCACTATTTTTCCCACTGATACCAATGACAGGGCGCTATTTCTCCCTCTGGTAACAAGGATGGGGCACTATTTCTTCCACTGACACAAATGAAGGGGCACCATTTCTCTTCCTAATTCCAAATATGCATTGTTTACTCCCACTGACTACAGGACCATTTCTACTCCTACTGGCCCCAGTCTGGCCCCCTAAAGTCTGAAGGACAGTAAACTGTCCCTTTGTTTAGAATGTTTTGAGATATACACTAATGTAAGGAGACACTTCACCAATGACAACCAACATAAGGAGGCACTTTGCCACTGACTGCCAACATAATGGGGCATTACCCTAACCATCAGTGTAATAGCACACTACATCCCTGATGTAAGCCGATACTACATCAATGATATAAGAGGGCACTTATGGACCATGCCATGGACCACTAATGGGGTATTACACAAGCCACCAATGTTTTTTGTTTTTGTTTTTGCTTTCAAAAGTATTTTATTAGTAATTTTTCAATCACAGTGGCAAAAACAAATACATTGAACATACCACCAATGTTATGGCACACTACACTGACCAATAAACGTAAGTGGACTGTACACCAATGACCACCAAAATAAGGGGGTACTTCTCTCCCAACCAGTAATAAAGAGAGCCACACAGACTACCAGTAAAGAGTGACATTTCTCTACTGACTACGAATGACCAGAAATGAAAGTAAGCACTTAACCACTGATCATCAACCTGAAGGGGCATTACTTCACTGACCACCAATGTAGGGGGTCACTACTCTACTCACCATCCAAGAAAGAGGGTACTACACTGGCCATCATCACAAGTGGACACTTTTCTAATGGATTTTACATAATTTGGAATAAATATGTTCACTAAGAAAATTACACCTTCATTATATTCCATCTTTTCTTTAGTTTGTGTCCTATGATTTAAAAAGGAGAATGGAGGAGTTGTAACAAGCAAATAGTCAACAAAAACTCAGAGGTGAACAAAAAATAACACATTTTGAGCGAAGTGGGCATATGATTTTTTTTTTCCTGAACTGTTTGGGTAAAGCAAAGAGCTCAAAGGAAACCCAAATACAGAAAGAACCATTGTAGTGACATATACACTATTTCAGTTATGGCTTTTTCTCTACTATGTCAACAATCACCCTGTGACATCAAACAGATCACTCAGATAACTTACTTTGAATTTACCGACAATTCTGTTATCATGGACGCTGTGATCTTCATCATTGGCTTTGCCTCTCAGAAGTTCGAACGTTCTAACCCAGTCTTCAAAGTTATTGAATTCGCTCTCCAGCTCTCCATCATAAATCTGAGACAGTAAGCACAGTACGAAACAGCTGAAGACATTTGCAATCAATAAGTGAAGACAGCCAACAATGATAAATAGTACACAATGGTTTAAAATCCACGTATCTGACATACACAAAAAGGTAAAATAAAATATCCTGTAAAGATAATTGTTAGTTTTTTAACACTAAGCAAGAACCAGCTTTACACAATACCAATGTGAATCAATTTTTTATCTGGGAAATATTTTTCTACAGCCTATGGCTGTTTTGTGGATTCTCTGGTGTGGATGAGACACACTTATATTGGATGCTTTCCCATACTGAGAGATGCATGGTCTGAAAACTTGACCCTGTTCGAAATACGTACAGAACCTGCCTCAGCCCTTAAAGTGACACTAAACTCTAGTTTACAAAAAAATTCTATGTAAGTATTGTATGTATTCTTTACTTAATAAGTCCCTTCTATTGCCATCAGCCTCCTTCAAATTCCTTTTTTTTGTTGCTGTGATCGGACTTCCTTTTAGAGGGTGGCTATGTTCCTTCTCCATGATCCCACTGTAAGTAGGAGTAAAGCCACTCTTTATCTTGCTTGCAAGATGGACTAAGGTATCATGGGATTTGTAGTGTGCACAGAGCAGTGCAAATGACCGCAACTAACATGCATTGCTCCAAACAAACAGAAGAATGCCTACCACAGAGCCAGCTCTCTGAGGACAGAAGCCGCCATTGATCAGCCATGATATATGAAGATTAACCCCTGAACTGCCTGATATATTGTTATGGACTTTTGCTTACCCAGTTAATATCACAGTCATTGTGTGCACTCACGTATTTGCGCTTACAGTTACCATCACCAAACAAATAGAAGAGATGGGGAGGAAGAGAGGTTTCGGAGCTTATGGAGGACATTACAAGGAGGCAAAAAAAAAACACAGTAATAAACAATTTCATGAAATATAGACTAAAGGGCCATTAAGTCAAGAATGTGTATGGATTATTTTTGAAAAACAAGGGTATCGCTTAGTGTCACTTTAAGAATATGCAGTGTGTGTATGAATATAAAGCTCTTTATACACTGTGGGGGCAGGATTGTCTCTGAATGTGATACTTGGCTATCTAAAACTGACTGATAGTAACTTGGTAGGCATGTTGTGTCCCATGCCCAGGACTAAGTGGATGGCAGGTTGTGCACCTTCTTTAACTTAAGTGGACACATCTAAGCAGGTGCCACATGTTATGACTCATGTCTCACAAACAATGACACCGATATCTTAAAGAACAAATACAGCCATTGACCTTGACCATTGACCTTTATAAGGTTGCAATGCTCCCTAAAACAGGCAGTTGTATTGCAATGCTTTGATGGTCAAACAAACTCTTTTATTACCATTATCATTTAGAGTTCCTCTTAAACTGGATGCCAGTATTAGATAATCCTTAGGCACAGTGGTGTCGCTAGGGGGTGGCTACTGGGGCTATAGCCTTGAATCTGGGGCCCATAGCCCCGAGTCTCTTACCTAAGGTTGACTCTGGGCTCCATCTGCTCAGCTGGTGGCTGGGGGGGGGGATGACTAGTTAATGTTGTCAGGCACAAGTTCTTATCTATATCCAGCAGTTCCAACAATTTAATCATTGTTCTGATGTCCACTTCTATACCAATACGCCCCTGCTTGGGCATATGAATATTTTTTAAATGTATTCATTTTCACAATGTGGTTTCATCTGTGAATATCGAGTCTTCCCTATAAGGGGGCATTTTTAAATGCACATACACTAAAAGGACAGGGTGGGAATGGGAAGCATGGGAATCGCGCTGGAAATCGTCACTGCGAGGCTGTACTTCTCGCGCTCGCTGCTGCAATCTATTGGGGGCGGCGAGTGGGAGGAGCGTCAAAGCTCGGAGCTGGCTCCCATGACGGGGGTCGTGGAGGGTCAATATCGCCGCTGCCGAGCCGCACTTAGATACAATATCGCAGTCAGGTACTGTAGCTGTTGGGTCTCTTAAAGAATGATGAAGATTTTTAGAAGGAACAGATACAGCTATTCACTTTTGCACATGAATATTTGGAAGACTCTGTTTAAGAATAGGACAATCAATCTGTAAATGTTAAGCCTTCCTTATAAGAAGTCTATTTAATATGCATATTACTAAGAGAGCAGGTCCACAGAATGGGGGAGGGGGGATTGAACGTCTGTCAATTCACCACAGTATTAAGGCTACAAATATGTCTATTGTGTATAATACTTTTTTTTTTTTTTTTTTTTACATTCAAAGCTTTTATTAAGAGATGAAGAGTGCACAATACGCAAAACGCAAATGCAACTACAATACATTTTTATATAGTAAAGCTCCATTCACACTTGTGCGACTCCAAAGTTGCGTCAACTTTGGAGTGCAATTTTGGTGCAACTTTGACACAACTTTGGATGGGTGCA
The DNA here is from genome assembly GCF_905171775.1 of Rana temporaria. Taxonomy (NCBI): domain Eukaryota; kingdom Metazoa; phylum Chordata; class Amphibia; order Anura; family Ranidae; genus Rana; species Rana temporaria. The sequence goes on along the minus strand of NC_053493.1, from coordinate 392,179,558 downwards.
ACTTGGATACTTTGGCTTTGACCAGTAATAATGGACAACTGTTGCAAAACTGTTGCATTGTATAACATTCAGGTACGTATTTCATGCAACTTCTGAGGTTAACATTGAAGTCTATGATACTCAAGTTGGAGGAAAGTAGTGCATGAACTACTTTGAAGTCGCTGCAAATATAAGTCGTGCATAGATGATTGGTTATCATTGGAAGGAAAGCAATCTACAGGCAGTAAATCTTTTGGATGCACACAGTTTAACTCTTTGATAACATGCCCATAAGAGTCACAAATGAAAAATATATATATATAACAGAGGCAGTATGTGAGGCCTGTAAGGCCTATTGCCCATGGGTATCTGAGCCTGTGCAATCTGATTATCAGGTTTGACACCTGCCCAGGAAACACAGGTACTACCCGCAGCTACCCATAGACTTGAATGGTTGTGTGTTGCAGCTTTACTTAGTTATACACTGGTGCTTATATAAACATGAGTCCTTGCAAAGGCGTATGCATACTTTTGTGCAGCACCTGGGCTTTCTGAGCAGGGAAATACACTGGAATTTACGTTGCATTGACTCAGGCGCCCATGTGCAAAATGCCTAATAGCTAAGCAAATCTGAGTAAGGTACTAAAAACCAATCATAAACCTTCTTCCTGTGCTCAATGTGACAGTCATAATATAGAAAATATTGTAGGTGGGCACAGGCACAGCGTGAATCCCTGAGACTCTCAATGGCCTTATAGCAGGGGGGCGGAGACAAAAAATCTTCCTCTTTAGGTGATCAGCTCATTTGCATTTTGACAGCCATGGGCAGCTCTGCCATTCCACATTTAGAAAAGTTGTTGTATATACCAGTGCAGAAAATACCTGAAGTGTGGCAAGTTTTGGTCCTTCTTCCTTTGGTTTTGGTTTTAGTTTAATGGCGTCGAGTGTCTTTTTGGCATCTTTCTTCTTCTTGTCGTGTTCATCAACAAGCAACACTTTTGTCTTAGAAGGCTTTGTAGCTGCGTGAAAACAAGCCAAGGAAATAAAAGATTGAGACAAATATGTAAAAACATGAGGACTTTTTGTGCCAAGCTCTATCTTGGCATACCTGTTTTGGCAATAGCTTTTCGGTTTTTCATGGGCTTATAAAAATAGGTATCAATTTCATTTAAATTTTGAATTTCACTGGAGTAGGTTTAGTGGATCTGAGGACAGAGCCTTTATTAAGAGCATCATTAAACACAAAAAAACCTGAAAAATTTATTTTAGGTCCGATATTTTTTTACTTCCTTTAACAGATGTAGCTGTCAAGCAAACGTGACATTTAGAGGGTTAAAACAAACCATTTACCATTCACAGGGGTGCTTACAATGATTGAATTGTATTCATTTATGTAAAACCTTTATTTCAAAGGGGAAAAAAACGTTTTTTTTTTACTAAAATCGGAGAGTGCAAAATCTAGTGCAGCTCTGCATAGGAACCAATCAGCTTCCATTTTTTTTTTTAAAAGGGAAAATCTGGACAGCCGCACTCCAATAAAATGCCTTTATCAAAGTTCATGTAACAGCAGAAGCAAGGGCAAGATAGATGATGTGTTTCACATCATCATCGGTGCTTAGTCATAGCTCCTTAATCCAGATTGGAGAAACCAAAAGATTGCCCGGCCATTCAGGATGCGCAGCGCGACTCGGGCATGCGCAGTGCGCACCTGGCCGTAAAGCCGCAAGCTGTCAAAGCCGGGTACCTACACTAGTGATGCCGGCGCCTGGGAGAGGTGGGGGAGAGAAGCGAGGCTTTGGGCGACCGCATTGCTGGATTGTGGAACCGGTGAGTGTGTGTTTATTAAAAGTCAGCAGCTACACTTTTTGTGTAGAAATGTCTGGAACTCCGCTTTAAGGTATGGTAAGCTGCAAAATATTAGGTTTTTGTTTTTGGGTTTAATACCGCTTTAAATATATTATATTGCAAACTGTCTTTCACAATCCTTCCTTCTCTGATGTTGCATAGTTACATAGTTAGGCTGAAAAAATACATAAGTTCATCTGGTTCAGGGGTCTCCAAACTTTTCAAACAAAGGGCCACTTTATTGTCCTTCAGACTTTAGAAAGGGCCGGATTGTGGCCGGTGGGTGCAGAAAATGTCCCGGGCCCAGCACCAGTGAGAATAAATGTGGCCTCAGGGATGGTGTTCAGTAGGGGGAGAAGTAGCCCCTATCAGTAGGAGGAATAGTATCCCATCATTGATATCAGTAGAAGAAATAGTGCCCCCTTGTTGGTGTCAGTGGAAGGAATAGTGCCTCATATCAGTTGGAGGAATAGTGCCCCAAGGGCCGGATAAAGGCTAGCAAAGGGCCACATCTGGCCCTTGGGCCACAGTTTGGAGACCCCTGATCTAGTTTAACCAATGAAAAAATTGAATAAAATGAAAAACCTCCATATGCAGAGACCATATTTGATCCAGAAAAATGTTGCACACACCAGTTTTCCTCTGGATCATCATTCATGTATTCATTTGCTGAATGGACACACAGAGCGTGGCTGGGGAGCGAGCCTGACCGAGTGCCATCATAGCAAGAGGCTTGCTACTGGGGGAACTCGGCAGGGGTAGAAGTCAGGACCTAAAAAAAAGGAGGATCTGGAAAGCTCTGTGCAAAAACATTGCACAGAGCAGGTAAGTATAACATGTTTGTTATTTTTAATAAAGAAAAATAATATTCCTTTTAGAATTACTTTAATTGCTAGCACTGAACAGAGAGACAGAGAAGTGAAGAAATGGACAAAACACAGGTTTGCTTTTTAAATGCATAGCTTGTGACTCCAGGTAGTAGACCACACTGTGTTTTCACACAGAACATTTGTCTAGTGTAATGCTACGTACACACGATCGTTTTTCATGACGTGAGAAATGCAATTTTTTAAATTGGTCATTAAAAACGATCGTGTGTGGGCTCCAGAGCATTTTTCTCGACGTGAGAAATGGGCATTAAAAATTTAGAACCTGCTCTTTTTTTTCTCGTGTGTAGGCTTTAACGATGGGAAAAAAACGTGCATGATCAGAAGCAAGTTATGAGACGGGAGCACTCGTTCTGGTAAAACCAGCGTTTGTAATGGAGACACATTCGTCACACTGTAACAGACTGAAAAGCGCAAATCGTCTCTCACCAAACTTTGACTAACACGAAATCAGCAAAAGCAGCCGAAAGGGTGGCGCCATCCGAAATGTAACTTCCCCTTTATAGTGCCGTTGTACGCGTTGTACGCCACCGCGCTTTGCTCAAGCATTTTTTTTTTTCATGATCGTGTGTATGCAAGGCAGGCTTGACAAGAATCACGTTGAGAAAAACGTTGTTTTTTCCATGACATTAAAAATGGTCGTGTGTACGCGGCATAAGATGTTGGTCTTTAAAATCCAAAATTAAAGTGCCCTGTTCTAAATATTGGATTATCTAAATTAGAAGTTATCATCTCTTCGGTCATGTTCTTGAAAAAACAGTGCCTGCACTGGCATGGATTAAGGCCATTGGGTTGTCCATGTAGGTAAAAATGGCAGGGTTATGCTCCCAACACTCTTTTGTGCTCAAATTAGTGGTGAAACATTACAGAACAAGTCTGTCTGAATGGTACTTACTATCGTTACTTAAATCCTCATACACTGCACTTCCTTGAAGTGTACCTGTAACCCATCCTCAATAGAGGCTGCAATTTTGGGTTGATAAACTACCTGTATATTTCTGTGAGTTCAGGGAACCAATGACATCACTGATTAGAGTCTCTCATACTACCATTAGCATTTCGGTGGTTTGACATGACTCTAGCTCTATGCAAGACTACCACAAAGAGCAGTAAAGCACATGCAAATACGGCATGTTGAAATACTCACATTCCTCGACTGGAGGTGGAACGTCTATGGCTGCTGCATCAGCCTTCATCTATGAGAAGTATAAGAACATTTTTAAACACAAATTTAAAAACATAATATTATATATAGTTACATTGTTACGTTTGAAAAAGTCAAAAAGTCCATCAAGTTCAACCAATAGAATTTTTTTTTTTATAAATTGTAGAGATTACCCCCAGAGTATCCTAGAAGTTAAATCCCCTTTTAGCCCTATGAAATCATCAAGGGGGCAGCCAAAGTCTTCACTCAAAGGGGAGCTGCATAACTTCCTCCAGATGCAAGGCATCCTCTTGGGCACAAGTCCCGCACTGATTGTCAGGATGGGGGAGGATTATCAGAATTAAGGTAACCCCCTTCCTTAGCAAGTGCAATGACACAATTGTGCAAGGGGTTAAACGCTGCATTAAATTCACTGTAGGGCATTTAGCACTGTGCCCAGGCCCGGACTGGGACAAAAAATAGGCCTGAGCAGCCCGGGGGGGGGGTCATGGCGGCGGTGCTTTGCGGCGGCGGTTAATGATGGGATGTGGGGTTCCAGACTCCACACAGCCCACCAAACATCAAGTTAAGTTCGTGAAATTGTTGGAAGGAAGCTCAGGTCTTTTTTCTGTTAGCTGCCGGTCAGATTCAGATTCTTGCTTTTCCAGAATGCATATGCTGCTATGGACAACAAGAGCTCTTCCTTCAGAAATTTCAGAGAATAAATTCCATTTGGAGGGCATAAGAAGTAACTCATCAAATTGTATATTTTTATCAGCTTATGAGTTCATTAAATATGCTACAACAATTGATCGACTTCAGCAAGGGTTAGTTTGAAAACGTTTTATTTTTGTTTTCTATTTGCAAAGCTACTTTTTGTGCCTATTTATCTTGTCATTGTACATTAAGAATGTGGTGTTTTAGTGTTAATCATATTCTGCTGAAACTCTTAATATTAACAGTACATAAGCGATATAAACCTTAATTAAAACATGGCTTATTTTTAATCTAAAAGCTGCACAAAAATTGCAATAATTAATCCTTAAATGCAGAGAAAGCAATATATTCAGAATAATAATGTACGCATCTTCCTGTTATAGCTTTTATTATGAATTACAAGTTTAACTACTCCTAGAAGGTAACTTAATTATGCCTAAATTATTCCTGCCATGGATAATCTAATAGAAACCTTACAAAACAGGGTAGATGAAAAGCTTTTTAAAAGTTTTTGTTCCTCCATTAGGTTTTATGCTATTATTTTTAATGAGTGCTTTCTGTACTTATAATAAAAAGAAGGGACAGGCTATTAACCACAAATAAAAATGTGCTACTGGTTTTCTATTAACAGAGATTGATCAATTAAGGACAATGCAGCCAAAACACAAAATTCAGTTGGAAAGTCATGTCTTGGTATTCAGTGAAAATATGTTGTTATAACCTGTAATTGTATAAGAAATTTCCTTTCATACATTGCTCACTGACTCTGGGCTTGTGGGGACTGCTTGTGGGAACGACTAGAATGCTCATTTAGAAGATGAGGGTAGGTACAAGGGTTAGTGTTAGGGTCAGGGCAGGTAACTGGAGGGTAGGGGGTAATGGGGTAAGGCAACTCCACTGGGAAGCACACACCGAAAACTTCCAGCACAGGTCTCTTTTTGCTGAATGTCAATGTATTATGAAAAATTGGTTAGAAAGAATTTTTTTTTAACTATAACCAAAGAGCATCCGACTACAGAATCATTTAAGCATTAGGAAGCATTTAAGTGTTAGTAAACTTTTTTTGTTTTACTGTACCTACAGGTAAGTCTATAATAAGACTTACCTTTAAGTACAGTGAATATCTCCTAAACTTGCACTGTTTAGGAGATATTCACATTGCAAGCAGCCTGTGATGTCATCGGTGCATGCGCTCTGAAGGGCCGTTCCTTTAGAGCCCCTTGATGCGGTCTATGACTCCCACGCACATGCGCAGGAGTGATGTCATCACGGCACGGCCAATCAGACGGCTGGAGCGCGCGAACCCGTAAGGAAGACCGAGTGAAGATGGAAGTCCTGTCAGCAGTGACAGCATGCTGGAAGGCTTTGTTCTTTTTTTATTATTATTTAAATTTTGTGCACCAGACAGGGCAAAGCAAATGCAGCAACAAAATATTGTACAGTAGGAATAGGCTGTTACACAAACCATTAAGAAAGTAGTAACATCTATTAGGAACATAGCGAAAAGGATGATGTCAACTTAACAACAACTCGCCTACATTAGATTTAGTTAAGATGCAACAGTGTAAAACATTAATATCGTCCTGAATCAGGTGTACACAAACAAATTTTCCGATATGACGAAGAAGAAGACATTAAGGCCCAGATTCTCAAAGGACTTACGACGGCGTAGCGCCATGTACGCGGTCGTAAGTCTGAATGAGAGCCGTCGTATCTATGCGGCTGATTCTTAGAATCAGTTACGCATAAATTCGGCTAAGATACCAGCGGCGTAAGTCTCATACACGTCGTATCTTAGTTGGATATTTACGCTGGCCGCTAGGTGGCGCTTCCGTAGATTTCCGCGTTGAATATGCTAATGAGCTAGATTCGCCGACTCACGAACGTACGTGCGCCCGGCGTAGCAAGATACGTCGTTTACGTAAGACATACGCCGGCGTAAAGTTACCCCTCATAAGGCAGGGGTAAGTCATGTTAGGTATGGACGTCGGAAACGTACGAACAGCGTTGTGTTTTACGTTGTTTGCGTAAGTCATCCGTGAATGGGGCTGGACGTAAGTTACGTTCACGTCGACTAGGCATTAAGCAGGCGTAATTTAATTTGAAAATTCGACATGATACTGAGCATGCGCCATTCGTTAAAAACGTCAATCACGTCGGGTCACGATACATTAACATAAAACACGCCCACACTAGCCTACTTTGAATTACGCGGGCTTACGCCGGCACAGTTACACTACGCCGCCGTAACTTAGGGCTCAAGTTCTTTCTGAATATGGAACTTGCGCCCTAAGTTACGGCGGCGTAGTGTATCTGAGATACGCTACGCCCGCCTATAGATAGCCGCTTTTTTGAGAATCTGGCCCTAAAACTCAGAAATTTGAACACAAGAAGGTAAGAGTAAGCAGTAAAAGAACCAGAGCAGGCTCAATAGAGACAGTCGGAAAATGAGAATGAAGACTTAGGGGAAGGGGAGAGAAAGGAGGAAAAAAAGGGGGGTGTTGTTAAAGCAAATGATTAAGGACACATGCACAGTTACAGTTGCACCACCGAGGGGGCCACAAAGGTGTTATAATCTTGAGAGATCCAGAAATCGTTCCAGTAAAACCAGGTTTTATTAAATTGTTCCTCTTTTCGGTTTAACGCAGCCATAAATTGTGGAGGGCTTTGTTCTAAGGTAAGTATTTTATAGTGTGCTAGTATGTTTGTCTTTTGATCCTGACAATAGATCTGTGTGTCTTCCAGTTCCAGTAACATGCCAAGCTGGCCAGCAAAAGTTTCAATTATGGTTTGGGTCGGGAAAAAGTATTTAATATTAACAATGGTCAGCTGTTTTTCATATTGGATCACCTTAGACTATAAATACTAGTTTCGAGCTGTTGGGTGCTCACTTGGGACCTCCCTCTTTGATGCATTTCATCCAAGGACAGGCTTAAATGGAGATCAGACCCATTCTTGGATGAAATAGCATGAAGCTAAAAACAAAAACATGGGGGCAAGACCTCAAATTAGTAGGAGGAAAGTTCAAAACTAACCTTATAATATATTATTTTACTGAGTAGAGAATGCTTGGAACAGTGGTAGTGATTCGATCCAACAATAAGCCAATTTAAACATGCTTGGGATAAATATATGTCTAGACAAAAAGTTTAGATAGGAAAACAAAATGTAAAAAAAAGGGCAGACTTGATGAACTACTTTTTCTGCCATCTGTATTATTCCATTGCTGGCATAATCAATTACAGGTGAATAGCTAAAGCCCTACTCCCATCTCCTGTACATAATATATAAATTCACCTTTTGTTGCTTCTCTAGGGAGGCGTAGTATTTTGACCACCAATCTATGACATTTTCTGCAGATTCATCTGCTATCGTTCTCTTCTTTCTTTTCGTTGAGCGCCTGGTGGATCCTCTCACTAACTCCTGTACAGAGAAGAAAAAGAGGAGTGTAAGCAGAGATCCCCAAATCTTGAAAGAATTCCATGTGCTGTATAGTATTCTCCTATCCTATCCTACATATCCACCTCTTCAGACAAGTATATAATTAAACAGACTATATACTATAACTAAAGAACTGACCGAGTGTATAGGTTCAGCGTTCAGTGGAACATAGCTGTTGGTTGTGCCATTAGGCTGTCTTGAAAGCAGCTATTCCTGGACTCGCATATTACACTATATTGCCAAACGTATGGGGACTCCAGAATTTTTACGCACATAAACATCATTTTGGTGGAGGGGGATTATGGTGTAGAGTTTTTTTTCAGGGGTTGGGCTTGGCCCCTTAGTTCCAGTGAAGGGAACTCTTAAGGCGTCAGCATACCAAGACAATTTGGGCAATTTTATGATTGCAACTTTGTGGGAACAGTTTGGGGATGGACCCTTCCTGTTCCAACATGCCTGCATACCAATTTGTTGCGCTTGGGACTGCTTAGTTGCAGACCAGTCAGAGTGTCCACAGCCAAGTCACCTATAATGGGCACATGATCATCAGAACTGGACTACAGAGCAATGGAAGAAGGTAACCTGGTCTGATGATGAATCACATTTTCTCTTTTACATAATTACCTAGGGAAGAGATGGCACCAGGATGCACTATGGGAAGAGGGCAAGCTGTGGGAATCAGTGTTGACACTTTGTCTAGTGGAGTCAATGTCTCGATGGGTTAGGGCTCTTTTGGCAGCAAAAGGGGGGCCTACTCAATATTAGGTGGGTGTCATAATGTTATGGTGGGTAGCAATAATGGTATGCTATTAAGTAAGAAAGCTACAAGTGGGCTTTAATAATATGTTATATGTAATATTTTCCCACAATGGAAAGGGGAATGGGGAATTGGGACTTTCAGGTACCAACAAAAAATATGAGCAGAAAAAACGTGTAAAAAATGTTATCTAAAAGTACATAATTTTATTGGCACAACATTAAAAAAAGCAGGGACAATATGATACAACATAGAAGTACTTGGAAACACAAAAGCTAAAATTACCGTATTTAGCGGTTATATAACACACACCCTAAATTTTAGAGGGAAGTTTCAGGAAAAAAACTTTCCACGGCCCCCTGCATATAATACGCAGGCACAGTTTACCCTCTATTTTCTGGGTAAAAAAGTGAGTGTTATACGCCAATAAATACAGTATATAAAATGTAAGCGTGTGACTAGAGCAAGAAATGTGTTATTTTAATGTTGTTTCAATAAAATGATGTACTTTTAGATAAAATTGTTTGCATGTTTATACTCATATTTTTGTTGGATTTGGAAAATCACAATTCCCTGGTTCCCCTCTCTATTATGGGTTTTCACATAGTGGTAGAGGGATTTGATTCCAGGTTGACTTTGGAGTACAGGAACACATTGTACAAGTCGGCTTTAATAATAGTTTTAAACAGCACATTCCAATTCTTACATAAGTTCATTCATATTCAGTTGTGCCTTGTGCCATTTAATTTCCACCACAGATTGCATCTAAAGAACCCTATGTTTACCTGTTGTTTAGTGTCTTTCTTCAAGGGAGATTTAAAGGTGGCTGATGAGGTTTTTGGCTTAAGGCCAACTGGGCTTGGGCTCTTCTCTAGGCTTTCATGTGGCCCAGATGTGGGATCAAGAGGAGTAGTATCCGATTCTAAAAGTGAATATGCGGCTGGATCGGGTGAAGGTGCTACAGGAGGAACTGGAGAAGGAGATGGAGTGGGTCCCGAAGGAGTTTCTTGGGCTGCGTGTGCTTCCACATCTACATAGATATGATCTCCTGGGTCTTGCTGTGACACATCATGCTGTGGAGCTTCTGAAAGAAAAGATAAGCCTTTAAGCTTTAGTATTATGAGTCACCTGAACATTTCAATGCAGATCTGTCTAACAAGTCCATACAATTTAAGATCCAGATAATCACAATAAATAGGTTGTAGGATTATATGCACAATGGATACACTTGTACAAATATATTAAAGCAAGTTGAAAAAGTTCACAGTTCTATTTTTTACCAAAGCATAATCTGGTTTGTATGGTACATTCAGCCTGCCCACACACGGTTCGAATCTCGCCGGTTCCTGCTGAGATTCAAACCATCTATGGCTGGCTTCTTTTATGGACACACATGGGGTTTCAAACCAGCAGGTAAAAGCACAGAAAAGTTTCGTATTTAATGCTTATTTGCAGATTTTTCTTACCATAAATCATTTGTATTCACTTGCAAGTCACTTGAGATTGGGGTAAATTAATACATTTTGAGGTTTCTCCATGCCCCTCCCTAGTCCAGAGGGTGAGGTGACTAGCAGCAAGACAGTGTTACCCAGGATTGGATGATCAGCCACCAGAGAGAACGGCCTTGTATACCAGCATACTTTGCATTGTGTGTCTGTGACCTTCTACCATTCCCATTTGAGAAAAATATACGTATGTGTTCATCATACTAAGTGTGCTCTTCTACCTCAAACTGTTGTACAGCCAGTAAATACACCCATATTGATGCCAAAGAATGGATGGATGATAACCATAAATATTGGTGGATGATAACTTGAATCTCGATGAAGGAGTTGTTGAATCGAAGAGTTTGGGGAAAACTAGTCTAAACAAATGAACTGAAAAATCATACTAATACTAAGATTTATCGGCTACTGTTGAAAAGTGGCTCCAGTGTGTTTCCATTTATCCGCATAACAGTAAAAGGGGCTTTGTGCAACTAAACCCCTGTTTTTGCATACTTTTAGACAGATTAATTTGGTTGGTCGCAGGCTGGTTGGTAAGTTGAGCTTGGAAATTCTTTGGTTTTATTTGACATGCGTTTGCCCTTCCAGTGCTCCTTGCTGTGAAGACCAGTTATAGGTGGGGGCAGTGACCTTTTTTTGTATTGTTGACATATTGGTCAGGCAATGCACTGACACCTTTGCTGCCATTGTGCAATGTGCTGGGTGTCTAGTGTGTTCCTGCGCCTTTAAGGAGGGGTGGGCTCTCTCCAGTCATCTGCCCATCAGTACACATGTGCTCCCACTGTGGAGAATCTTCAAATTTAGAGTTAGGGTCTACAGAATACAGGATACAGGGTGCCTTGGCGGGGCCTGCAGCTTACGCATGTATTTGCAAATGTGTGCAACTAACCCCCTGTTTTTAACGCATACTGTTAGACAGGTTAATTGGGTTGATCGCAGACTGGTCGTAAGTTGATCTTGGAAATTCTTTGGTTTTATTTGACATTGGATTGTAAGCTCTAACTGATCCCCTAAAAACACATCCCTCAACAACTACCTGTGACGAAATGCGTAGGACGTGGCTACCACATGAGGTCATCACGCACGCCCACTGATCAGAGCCCAGAGAGGGGCCTTCAACCTGCTACAGTGGAAGCGGCAATAGTGGCTATTGTACATTTATATGGTATGTGTGCTCAACATTGCTTACAGAAGAGGAACAAGGCAACAGACATAAATGACACGTAGGGCTCTGGATTTAGACAATCATACACTATAGAGGGATGCACTTTGTTCTTTTTTTCATGTTTTAGGTTTACAACCAATTTAAGGCTTAATAGTCCACTGGCGGAATATTTTTGATTGTCCCTTTGGTCTTCAGTGAAAGACTTTCAATTCTGTCAATTCAACTCTGTCTTTCACTAGACGACGTCTAGTGACGAAACGCGTAAGTCAGAGCTACGCTTATTACATCATTACGCCGGAATGTCCCGTGAGCAATAGGTGGAAAGCAAGGTGAAGCGCACGCCGCGATCCCCATCCTCCGGACTGTACTATCTGTATTGATGCTACAATCATTTGTGATTTGCTGTCGCTGTTTCTGTTTAGCACCGCTGGACTTCTGTGTTACGATTTTACTTTATTTTAAATAAATATATTTTTACGGATTACACTATGGGAGCCATTTTTTCTCCATCTATATGAAAGATGCCGGATTGCCTATACCACCGGACCTGTGTGCTTATCATCTACAAGTGTGCTCGAGTGATCATCTGTGCCTGGTTATAAAATCATCCTGTGGGGAAAACACCGGAGCCTTATCTGATGTGCCTGATACCCCTGTAGGGGTTATAGGATCTGGTAAGCGGGGACACAAGAGGGGTCACCACTTGTCAACTGAGAGCACCTTTGTCACTTGCAACTGTTTAAGAAGATATCTTATGTTCTGTGTTTTATCATCTGGAACTTTATCTGAACTTTGTCTTACATAGCTGCAAGCTATATCAATTTATCATGTTGGTTCACTGACACTCAATATTAATGAACTGGATATTTATATTATATAATCAACATTTAAATAATTAATGTATGCAATACTCTTCATTTAGGATTCACTTATTGGATATATTGGTTATTACGCACATAGGTACACGCTATGTGTATCACTGTGTCTAGTGTATGACTGGACACTTTCATGTTTTGGACCATATCACGGTTTTACACTGTGCACTTTTGTACTCCAGCAACTGGATTGCTGTATTTTTGCTGTGTTTTGAGGTCTTCTTTTCTGGTAACTTAGTAGATCACTCATGTTGATGTTTGCTTAATTTCTTGATATTTTTGGATATTAGTAGGAGGTAGCGCCAATACCCCTTCCCTTGCATATTTAATACATATTTTAGATTGTCAGCATGGAGGAAGATAAAATCAAAATTATTAAAAAAAAAAAATTATGCTGGATATATTATATATGTATAACCTATACTCAACCCTAAATCTCAGGAGAAATGTATACTATTATAGAGATGAAAAAAATAGCATGGTAATCTAGTGGTAAAAATATAATACTGAAAACATAATGGCCCAGATTCAGGTAGATTTGCCCATTAGTTGCACATGTGAAGAGCAGCTGATTTGCTCTGCGCTGGGGCAAATTGGAAAGATTGCCACCTGATTCAGGATTCCTTTTGTCTGCTAACTTGCTCCTTTGTAAGGCAAAAATCAGGGCCTAAGGCAGCGCAAGTGAAAGTGGGTGTGCCCTATGCAAATGATCTTTTTTCCACTCAGCAGTGGTTTGCGCCTATTTTCAGGGCAAATTTTGCCCACCTGCTTGCACTGAGCAAAAAAAAAGGGGCAGACCTCCGCAGGTCCTGTGCAAAATTACATCCTGCTTGTTCCACCCCCCCTGAGTAAGGTAATTTTGCCCTTTTCTGCGAGATGGCACCTCCCGGCCAAAAAAAAAAGAGGAAGGCTAATTTTGTGGCAGCGGAGATGGAGATCATGCTGGAGGCACTGACGCACCATACTGCTGTTCTGTATGGCGCTGAACGCCAAAATACTACCGTAGCCCAAAGGAGGGCAATATTTGAGGCGATAACCTTAGACATCAATGCCCTGGGCTTTGAGGACCGGACTTGGATGGACATCCAGAAAAAGTTCACGGACATGCGGCGTCGCGTCCGGGACAAAATTGTCCTCATAAAAAAGCACAGCAGGGGCACCGGAGGAGGACCAGCCTGTTCTGTGCGACTCAATCCGGAGGAGGAGGTCATCTCTCAGAGTCTAGCGCTGGAGCAGGTGGAGGGACTGCCAGGCTATGACTCCACTGTTGGGGACTTGTGGACTGGTAAGTTTTTTGTTTCTCATATCTGCTGTGTATCATGGGAGGGGGTAGAAGTGAACATATGAGGGGGTAGAAGGGAACATGTAACAAGTTTTTTTTTCTCATATTTGCTGTGTATCATGGGAGGGGGTAGAAGGGAACATATGAGGGGGTAGAAGGGAACATGTAACAAGTTTTTGTTTCTCATATCTGCTGTGTATCATGGGAGGGGGTAGAAGGGAACATTTGAGGGGGTAGAAGGGAACATGTGATAAGTGTGTTGCTCCAGCAACATATTTTTTTTGTGTCATCCACAGATGTTGATGATGAGGCTGGGCCGTCGTCGGCTGTAGGGTGACCCACGCCATCCCCAGAACATCATGGGGTGCAGTCAGGCCCTCTGCAGATCCTGGGCATGTTGGTGGAGGAGGATATCGGCCAGAGTCCATCTAGGGAGGAGGAAGTGGTGGAGGAGGCCGTTATCCTCAATCTGGAGGAAGCAGTGTCCCTCCAGGAGGATCCCACCATCCCTGACCGACCCACCACCCCCCCGACCATAACATCATCCCCCTCCAGGGCAAGCCCCTCCAGTGTCCCTCCCTCCAGTGTCCCTCCCTCCAGTGTCACTCCCTCCTGTGTGACCCCCTCCCCTTCTGCTCCCTCAGTTCGTGCCCCAGCCTCTCCTCCAAGGAAGGCTCTTTCTAAAACTAGGGGTGTACCCTCCAGCCTCCGTGAAGGTCTGCAGGAGGAGCAGGCCCGGCAGACCCACCATATAGGGGAAATGGTGGGAGACCTGAGGCGGGTGGCGGACAGCCTGGCATCCTCCTCCTCCTCTGTCCAGCAGGCCCTCACCCACCATGCTGACCGGGGGGACCGACAGAATGAGACCCTGGAGGATGTTAGTGGCAACTGCGCAGCCATTGTGACATGTCTGGTTGAACAGCAGGATGCCACTGCATTATTAACTTCGGAGGTGAGCAGGTTGGCAGGTGCGGTGTAGGCCAACACTGCTGCTGTGCGGGAGGAGGGGAGACTTACCCGACGGCAGTTGAGGATCACCACCACATGGCAGATGAGGATGTTGGGACAGACCAACACCGTCCTCAACCGCCTGGCCAACGCCATGGAGGGCTTGCAGGCACCACCTGCCAGGAGAGATGAAGTAGGGGTTGATGCTCCCCCCCCCCTCCATCCCCACCCCATGCTCCACCACGGCGTCTGAGGAGCCAGAGCCGGGGGAACCCTTGGGCCAAGGATGTCCAAAAGAAAAAAATAATTTATGACCATTTTTTTTTTTTTTTGGTGGCTCAGATTATGGGCTTGTTTTTTGGTTATGCTGAGATTTTGAGTTTTTTTTTTTATTGATGCTCAGATTATGAGCTTTTTTTTATTTTGTAGCTGCCCCTGGCATGTTGGCACACAGATGTGAGATCCAGAAAGTGTGGGTGCTCTGCTTGTTCAGCTCGTCCGTCTTGGTGCTGCTGTAGTTGCTCTCCAGCTGACCTGTGGCCATCTGTTGCTAACTTGCCCCTGCTTTTATAAAGTGCAAATTTGCCCCGGCCAAACAGCTTGCGCGCTTTGGGAGCAAAATGCGCCTCACACGCGCAAGTTTATGAATCAGTGGCAGTTCCTCATTTGCATATTTGCTGAGGGAAAACCATGAGAGCGCAAGTTGCTCCCTGAGCAAAATTGCCCCTTAATTGCGCCGGGGCAGAGAAACTGCCTCCGTGCAAAAATGGCACATTTCAGGCTTAGCTTGCTTTCTGGGTCACCCGCAAATTTGCCTGGGAGCAAATCCGTACTTGCGCGGCGCAAATCACACTTGCTCCCGCGCAAGTCGTACCTGAATCTGGGCCAATGTATTAAAAGCCCAATTACTGTTGCCAAAAGACCTAAACTATATTCTACTGGTCTCACCGGAGTCAGGTGGGGGTGTGCCCTCTTCTACCTCCTGTATTGAGGATGGCTCCACCTCAGGAGGTTTATACAAGAACTGCTTCAAACAATTGATCATGTGTGTTCCAACAAGTGTGCTTCGGCCAAACGCTCTCCAGTCCACCACGCAGATACTTAAGGGAGGATGTAACACTTCATTTTCTGGCAGTTCCTATCAGGGAAAGTAATGATTACAATAGTTCATTTGTATTGTATTGCAATATAAAAAAAATAAAAAATGAATTGGGACCCCTAGTAGGTCTTTAAAACAAAAAAGAGCACAATGTAAAACAAGCCAATTAGAGCCGTTGGCTTTAATCACGTGCTTGTTAAACATTGACGGACGTAATGCACTTCTATTAGTCCGGTGCCCCGCAGTGCACTGCACACACATAGAATGATTTATTTAAAAAAAAAAACATAATATGACTAACAATTTTTAACTTTAAAATGTTAAAAAATGTTAGTCATATTATCATTTATCATTTATTTAACAATAAATCATTCTATGAATCGATTTCCTATTTGTCAAAACTTTGGGGGGGGGGGGGGGCGACGCCCCTTTGCCCCCTATGCCGCCACTGCATTTGAGTAAGTATAATCTCAAGGTATGGATTAAAGTTTTACTAGGGGAGGGTTTGTGTTGTTAAGAGGGCTTTGGGTTATAAGAGGAAGGAAACAGATCTTATACCTTTCCATATAACCTCCTGAAATGGTAAATCTGCTTCTTCAAGTTATTTCACCTGTAAGGTGCTTGTGGGGTGCAATTCAATGTATTTCAATGTATTTCTGCTGTTGTATTAATTTCATGAGCAAACAGTTACAAGCTGCCCAGGATGGGAAGGGGTTAACTGTGTCTAGATTCCTTTCCCGGGCTTTCTGAGTCTTGCCGTAAGACACAAACACCAGGAGAAGGCTCAGAGCTCTCACTCTTCCACATGGGACTTACAAAGGAAGAACTGCTGCAACATATAGTCCTGTTGGAGCACATGGCCTACCTCCTGGATAACCGTGCTTGGATTCTCCCTGGATTAGGAACCTACCATTACTGGACTTTTGTTGAATGGACTTTGCTTCACTGGAAGGTATGATCCTGGGCAGCCTGCATTTGTTAGTTAGGGCTGGACTCTTTTAGTGTACTTGTAAAGTTGCATTAACTGTTCCAAGCCTGGTTTGAAGATATACAAAAGGGGTGCATGGTGGTACACTGCATTTTAGAAGAACAAGGCTTGTAAAGCACACATACAGTATTTAGGAAGGCCACTACAAAGGGTTAACTCGGCAGAAGAGTCAAAGCAGGAAAAGTAGTTGCCACGTGTACCCAAGAATTGTTGGGAATGTATAGCAGCCAGTCCCAAAGTATGCTACCTGGTAAAGGTGACAGGATCTCTGTTAGTAAGGAGGTCTGTGTTCTGGCTCCCTCCATAGCGGTCGGTTCCCCCAAAATAACTGGGACTGAACGCTTCCCTTCCATTCCTGTTCCTGATTTTTGCTCCTCGCTACGCTGACTTCTGGTTTCCTGACCCGGCTCGTCTGATTACCCGCTCTGGCATTCAAACCCTGACTTCTGTTTTTGCCATATCATTAAAGATGTGATTTTAATTGCACTTTCTGTCTCCATCTAGTTTATGGTTCCTGTCTTCTGTCTCCGTCTGGTTTCTGGTTCCTAACATATGTATGCCGGGGTTACCACCATAATGTTTGACTTTCACAAGAATTTGGCCCCACCTGGTCCCAGGCATTGATAAGCCTGTACACGAGAAAGGTACCCCCATGTGCAGAGCGAGTAGGCCCCGTCCACACACCTGCCAATGGATTTGTATTGCTACACATACAGTGCTGAGATTTACATAGTCTTGAAAAACAGTGCAGCTAAGCAGATGATACCTCTTATAGTTAAGGTGTGCTCTCTTCAGCCCAGCCTTTTGATTGGACAGTGAATAAACAGCAGAAGACTGATATGGTCGCACCACTGCTCACTTAGCAAATACCAATCCAAATTCAAGTGCTTACACTTGTTGCATTTAGAAAATACATTTAGGGACATTTACACTTGGGGGGTGGTGGTATATACACTATACTATACAATGCTTGTCTCTGCTTCAACAATCTAATGCCTAAGACACCTTGCTGGCATGAGCATCTTCTCCCGTGGTGCCGGTCTTTGGCTATTATGATTGGCCGGTGCGGCAGGAGATCACTGCTGCATATGCGCAGGAGTTAAGTCATGCTGACACACAGGCACTGTGCCAGAACGTAAACTGAGCTGCACATGCACATTGCAAGTTTCTTCTGCAATAAAGAGCCTGCCTGCTCCCAGTATTTTTTTTTCAACTTTAGTTCCACTTTAAAGGAAAAGTACAGCCAAAGCTTGTTTGACTGTTCTTCTCCTGTGAAAGAAAATAGTGCAGTTCGTTCTGCACTCCTATGACCTGTTTTCAGCAGACAGCGGGCTGAAGCCCTCTGTTGGCTAATGTCACCGATCCGGTCCAGGCTCAGACAAGATCACAACAGTCTGAGCCAGCTGCTCCCACCCCCTCCACAGCCCAGTTCTCCAGTGAGCACAGGGGGGGCAGAGCAGAGAGCCAATGTGACTGACAGTCAACGGCTCTCTGCTCAAGGAGCTCTAAGAATCGAGCGATCAGTGGTCTTTGATCCCTTGGTTCTCAGCCTCAGAGCCGGAGGGAGACTGATGCTGCATCCACCTAGGTAAGTATGATTTTGAAAAAAAAGAAAAGAAAAACTTCTCTTTTAAGTTCTGGAAATTGTACTGTTTTTATCTACAGGTGCACAATAAATTAATTGTTCCCCTTAATTGATTGTGCCCATGAGGCAAGTTCAAACTATACTCAGTTACTGGCTCAAAAAAGTCTTTCAATGTCTTTCCTTCCCAAAAATTACTAATGTAATAAATCTTAGCCATAAAATTATATTATAATGAAGCTACAGCTCAACTTACCACTTCGAACCAGTCTGACATTACATTAAAATTGGGATTGCTTTTGTAGCTTTGAATAACACAGGATTTAACGCCTTTTCCCGCACATTCAATCATCACCTGGGGGCGATCTACAGATAGCAGCTGCACCTTCTTCATCTCTCTGACACCCCAGAAAAGAACCTAATGGAGAAAGATTGGTCATTGCTTTGTTTGTCAAACATTTATAGTAATAAACAAAAGCCATCAGAAGGGAGGGGTTCAATAATTTAAAGCTCTCAGCTCCTGAACTTCCACAATAGTGCGAGAATAGCCGAGGACTGTGCATAATGTGAGACCTAATCTAAAATAAACCACGGTGAGACAGGCAGGACTGGTTGTCAAAGGAGGTACCACAATGGATATCTATTACATCTTTTAAGTATCTATAACAGTAATCTAAAAGAGTAAGTAATCTAAAAGTAATCTAAAACTCTTTCTTAGAAAACCCTCTTTAGGAAAGAAGTAAACTTTGGACCAGATTCACATACCTTTGCGGCAGCGTAACGTATGTCATTTACGTTACACCGCCGCAAGTTTTCAGCGCAAGTGCTTGATTCACAAAGCACTTGCCTGTAAACTTGCGGCGGCGTAGCGTAAATCCGCCCGGCGCAAGCCCGCCTAATTCAAATGGGGCGGGGACCATTTAAATTAGGCGCGTTACCGCGCCGAACGTACTATGCATGCTCCGTTTTGAAATTTCCCGCCGTGCTTTGCGCGAAATGACGTCGCCCCGACGTAATTTTTTGAACGGCGACGTGCGTTACGTCCTTTCGTATTCCCGGACGACTTACGCAAATAAAAAAAAAATTTGAAATTCGACGCGGGAACGACGCCCATACTTTAACATGGCTGGTCTAGTTTTACACCACCTAAATAGCAGCCGTAACTTTGCGACGGGAAAAGCCGACTAGCGACGACGTAAGAGAATGCGACGAACGCGCGTACCTTCGTGGATCGCCGTAAACAGCTAATTTGCATACCCGACGCGGAAAACGACGCAAACTCCACCCAGCGGGGGCGCCAAAGTATTGCATCCTAAGATCCGAAGGCGTACAAAGCCGTACGCCTGTCGGATCTTAGCCAAATGCCGTCGTTTGTTTGAGAATTCAAAATAAAGATACGACACGGCAAATTTGAAAGTACGCCGGAGTATCAGCAGATACTCCGGCGTACTTTTTCTGTGAATCTGGCCCTTTGATTCTAATATGCCGCGTACACACGATCGGATTTTCCGTCGGAAAAACCTTGGATGGTTTTTCCGACGGAATTCCGCTCAAGCTTGGCTTGCATACACACGGTCACACAAAAGTTCTCTGAACTTTCGACCATCAAGAACACGTTGACATACAACACTACAACGAGCCAAGAAAATTAAGTTTAATGCTTTCGAACATGCATCGAATTGTTTCCGAGCATGCGTCGGAATTTTGTGTGTCAGAATTGCTACAAAGGATTTTTTTCCGTTGGAAAATTTGAGAACCAGCTCTCAAATTTTTGTTGGTGGAAATTCCAACAGGAAAAATCAGGTGAAGCCTACACACGGTCGGAATTTACGACCAAAAGCTCACATCAGACTTTTCTTGTCGGAAATTCCGATCGTGTGTACGGGGCATTAGGGTTTCTTTAAATTTTCTCCTTGATGGCCACCAGTCTAGTGTAGATTAAAGGCAACATGATGATGACCCAGCCTAAAACATTTGTAAGGCAGCAACAGTGCTTAAATGCAGGAACCTTATGGTGCCAGAAAGTACCTGTGCTGGTCTTCAAATTTATCCAAGGAGCCTTGACCTATGTCTAAATTTAGATAAAGCTCTACCATCTTCTAGTGCTAAGATTCCCTCCATCTCATTCAACTGTTAAATTACATAGCTTCAATGGGCAGTAGGGGCTTTGTTCTTTGATAGTTGAGTGACCAAGGAAAGGTCAGCACAGTAAGAAAACGGAGCTTAATTCTGACTTAGGTTTGCAACCATGGCTTGAAACAGCAGTGTATTTGGTCCCTGACTCCTGAACTCACTTACTACTGACCTCTACACTCTGCATTGCTTACTACTGACCCCTGAACTCTGTGCTACTTACGTCTGAATTCTGCCTCACTACTGACTTCTGTACTATGCATTACTGACTATTGACCCCTGAACTATGCATTACTTACTACTGACCCCTGAATTATGCATTATTTACTACTGACCCCTGACCTAAGCATTACTTACTACTGACCCCTCACTCCGCATTATTTACTACTGATATCTCTTAACGCTGTATCACTTACTACAGACCTCGGAATGCTACGTCATTTTCTATTAATCCCTGAACTCTATGTCACTTACTACTGACCCCCTGAACCCTGCACCACTTACTACTGGTCTTTGAATTATGTTACCTACTACTAACCCCTGAACTCTGCACTACATACTTCTGACTTTGCACTCCCCAATACATTCTATTGAGCCCTGAATTCTGTATTACTTACTACTGGCCCCTGATTTTTGCCTTGCATGCTCCTGACCTCTAAACTCTACATTACTTACTAATGACCCATGAACTGTGCATGGTATACCACACACCCCTGAATTCTGCATTACTTCTGCACTCTGCCTTACTCTCTACTCACCTCTGAACTCTGTGTTGCTTGCTCCTGACCTCTAAACTCTGCATTACTTACTACTAATTGCTATTGAACAATGCATTACTTACTAAAGGCCCCTGCACTGTAAATGAAAATGAATGCAGAGTTTCTCACAGAAGCTAAAAAAGTAGGATACGGCTGCTCATAGATGGGTCCTTTTTTGGATCAGCCATCGAGCTGATCGATATAACCAAACAGATTCCCTCATCCACGCAAGTGAGGTAGATGGAGGAATCCTCCCCACTGTTCTATTGTATTCTGACAGCATGACTCCTCCACTGTCAGAATACACTGATCAGCACTGCAGTCCATTGGCTGATCTAATATACAATTTCCAACATTCCTGTTGACAGATGTTGATCCTAAAATGATGTCCACTTTATTAGCCCTGCCTTCGGGTGCCCGGTGAGTGGCACATGGTATCCAGTGATGGCTCTTTTGCAGTTTACAAAAATTGGATAACCTATGGATTTCAGAAGATTGTTTCTTGCCGAAATTGACATCACTTAACGTATCCTTTCTGCATCAGACAAAAGAGCAGTCAATGGACCAATGGATTGGTAAAAGATACTCCATAGCCGGTGCTCACAATGATTTTTAATTGAACTTTTGTTGAATAATACAGATACATAGATAAAATATACTATACTTTTCCAACAAGCATTTTATGTTTGGAAGAAGATGACGGGAGTACTGTATACACAATCAATTATTAAATAAGCAGATGTTATAACCTGCTGCATAAATGGAAGTCTGCCAAAGAGATAATTGCATACGAGTGCTTGGACTTGATTCATTTTAAAGGATTTGGGTGGCATCTGATAGTTAGTTTGCCAAATCCATTAGCCATGGATGTTACATAATTTTTCATTTATCATTCTCACACTAGAGTGTTAAGAGATGTGAGTGTTGTGGAAGTGTGTGAATCAATGACTGGACAACTATGGCCGGTTTTTATGGGGAGGGAGTGGTGTGCTCTCCATGGGCCAGATCCACATAGATCGGCACCGGCGCAGCGTATCTAAGATACGCTACGCCGCCGTAACTTACTTGGCTTTGTTTCAAATCCACAACGAATTTGCGCTGTAAGTTACGGCGGCGTAGTGTATCTTTGGCGGCGGAATTCAAATCGGCGATTAGGGGGCGTTATTCATTTAAATGAAGCGCGCCCCCGCGCCGAATGAACTGCGCATGCTCCGTTTCGAAATTTCCCGCCGTGCATTGCGCGAAATGACGTCGCAACGACGTGACTTATGTCCATCCCGATTCAAGGACGACTTACGCAAAAAAAAAAAAATTCAAATTTCGACGCGGGAACGACGGCCATACTTAACATGGCAAATCTAACTATACGCCGCAAAATACCAGCTTTAACTATACGCCGGAAAAAGCCGACTAGAGACGACGTAAGAGAATGCGACGGCCGCGCGTACGTTCGTGGATCGTCGGAAATAGCTAATTTGCATACCCGACGAGGAAAACGACGCGAACGCCACCCAGCAGATGCCGAAGTATTGCATCTACGATCCGAAGGCGTACGAAGCCGTACGCCTGTCGGATCAAACCCAGATGCCGTCGTATCTTGGTTTGAGGATTCAAACTAAAGATACGACGCAGGAAATTTGAAAGTACGCCGGCGTATCAGTAGATACGCCGGCGTACTCTCACTGTGGATCTGGCCCCATCTTTTTAAAGAATGTTTGTATCCGATATATTGCAATTTTTACATACTGAGTCATTTTCACAGTGATACCATTCCTGTTTCTTATGTTATATATTTTTAATAAAAGTGGGACACCTGCCTGAAATATATTAGAATGGGAACTTTTATAAATGTAAAAATATTTATTATATTCTTAAGAATGGTGGCCTTCAAAAAATATCTTAATTTTTGTATATATGATTGGATCAATTCAAACTGTAATATGTTGCAGCTTACCAATCCTTAGATGTGGTAGCTGCATTAGGTTTCTTTTTTTAAAGCTTTTTCTGCTTATATTTTCACTTGGCAATCCAGCCAGTATGTCTGTTATTTTTCAGCTTTTGAGAATCAATTTACCACTGACAGGCTTACCTGTAAGGCCTTGTACACACGAGCGGAACAGTCCGCTGAAAACAGTCCGCCGGACCGTTTTCAGCGGACATGTCCGCTCGGAGATTTCTGTATGATGGTTGTACACACCATCATACAGAAATCCGGCCGGACACGATACGCGGTGACGTGCCGCGTTGTTGCCGCGACGATGACGCGGCGACGTGCGCGGCCCTGGAAGGTAAATGCTTCCACGCATGCGTCGAATCACTTCGACGCATGCGAGGGCTTGGGGCTGAGCGGACATGTCCGGTGAGTCTGTACAGACGACCGAACATGTCCGACGGACAGGCTTCCAGCGGACATGTTTCTTAGCATGCTAATAAACATTTGTCCGCTGGAAAATGTCCGATCCGCCGGAAAATTGTCCGGTCAGCCGTACACACGACCGAACATGTCTGCTGAAACTGGTCCGTCGGACCAGTTTCAGCAGACATGTTCGGTCGTGTGTACGGGGCCTAAGCGGTTAAAGTGGTTGTAAACCCTTACACACCACTTTTACCTACAGGTTAGCCTATAATAAGGCTTACCTGTAGGCAGGGCCACTGTTAGGAATCACAGGGCCCCGTACAGCCTACCTGACGGGGGGGGGGGGCTCCCCGAACACACACCTGACGGTATTCTACACAAGATTTTCACAAAAAATACATGAAAATCATTATTAATGGACACAAATGCAACCCCAACTCCCACTCCTAATACAAATCTCCCCTGCTTGCACAATTCCCCCAATCCCTCCTATTAGCCCAGAATTCCCTCGTCATCGGCTCCTGGTACACAATCAGCCGCATCTCCCCTCCCAGCACAAATCTTCTTTCTTCAATCCCTCTCATAGGACACATTCCCACAAATCCCTCCTCCTAGCACAACCCCCTCTTGAGACAGGGGAAGGAGCTCAGCAGTGGCTGGCCAGGTTCATTATCCCTCCATGTCTCTCACCCAGCAGCTAAAAGCCGGCGGGAGGAAGAGGGGTAGAAACCTGGGTGAGAGACACGGAGGGCATTGTTCTCTACCAACCCTCCTGCTGTCTGGGCCCCTCTAAATGCCAGGGCCCCCTATAGGAGGGCTGGTGGTCCCCCCCTATCAGCGGCCCTGCCTGTAGGTACCATGAATATGTCCGAAACTTGCACCGTTGCACTGTATCAGCATGCGCCGACATTATCGGCACATGTGCGCTGAAGAAAGGGCAGCTTGTGCCGTTCCTTCAGCTGTTGTGAAGTTAATGGCAGCTCCTGCACGCATGCACAAGACTGACGTCATCGCGACTCTGGCCAATCACAGCGCCGGAGCCCGCGATACTTGGAAATAACTCCGGGAGACATGTCGCCGGCCACAGTGGTGTGCCGGAACCGCTGCGGGGGCTTCGATCTAAGGTAAGTATTTCATAATGGGCGAGGATGCTATGCATACTCATTCATTATGTCTTTGTCCGACAGGGGTTTTTTTTCGTGGGTTTACAACCACTTTAAGAGCTGCTGGTAATTTTGGTCCTATTTCCCCTTCGAGCACACAGCCTTTCCTGCACTCTTCCACTGACTCCAAAGAATAGTTATTTTGGGGTTTTTAGTAGGAAAAATAAACTTGGATAGGCATAGGGAGCATGCGGCCCTCTTGTGCACCTATAAGGCTCTTCATATTGACACCCCATTATCTGTCTGACCTTTTATCAATTTATTCCCTCCCTCGTAACCTTTGCTCCTCAATTTGTGGTCTTCTGTATGTCCCCCCTACTCACCTACACTGGATGTGAGACAGAGCCTTCTGCTATGCTTAAAAACTCTGTAATTCACTTCCAAAGAACACCAGAGTCATCTTCTCTAAACTCATTCAAATCAAATCTAAAAACGTTTTTCTTTAGACAAGCTTTTACATAATTGTCCCCTTTTCTTTAATTATCCTGTGTATTTCTTGTGTTTTCTTTGTAAAGAGCTTTGAGAAGCTACCTTTAACGGGGCTATATAAAATAAAGCTTATAAGGCCCCGTACACACGACCAAACATGTATGCTGAAACTGGTCCGCGGGCCAGTTTCAGCATACATGTTCGGTCGTGTGTAGGCGCGAGCGGGCCGAATTCCAGCAAACATTTGCCCGCCTGGCCTTTTCCCAGCAGACAAATATTCCTGGACGTGTTTTAAAACCGTCCGCTGGAATCCTGCCCGCTCGGACATGTACGGTCGTCAGTACAGACCTACCGTACATGTCCGAGCGCCCGCCGTCCCTCGCATGCGTCGAATGACTTTGACGCATGCGTGGAAGCCTTTAAATGGCAGGCCCGCCCACGTCGCGGCGACGACGCGGACACGCCCCGCGTAGTGTTTATGCGCGGACTTCTGTACGATGGTTAGTACAACCATCGTACAGAAGCCCTCTGGCAGGCATGTACGGTGAAAACGGTCCGACGGACCGCTTTCATCGTACATGTTTGCTTGTGTGTACCGGGCCTTAGTATTATTATGGGCCACAGGATCATCGGTTGCCTCTTGCCGATATCCACCAGGCTTTTCCTAGTGAGGGAGATGTAGACTCACACCACATTAGGACAGCTGGACTCTTTCCCAGCAAATTCCTCCTGGCTCTCTCCAGTGGGCTTCTCCAGGCCCAACTTGATCCCTGGACTTGAACTTACAAATAGGCCCCCGAGCTAAGTTTAGCTGGACCTACTCTACACTAGGAGGATGCTACACAATGATCAGCTTTTATTTATTTACGTAAAACCTTTATCCCAAAAGAAAAAGAAAAAATGTTTACTTTATCTAGTTAAAGTGGATGTAAACCCAACATTTTTTTTATGTCACAATGTAAAGTATAAGATTTCCTATCATCTGTGCCCAGTCTTGCCACACAGAGTTAATCCAGCTCTGAGCAATCCTCTTTTATTGTTCAGTGAAAATTAACAGACTTCCAGATAAAACCCTGTCTAAATAAAAAGTCCTTTCCTCTCTCCTTCCTTTTAGTGACAGGTTATTTACATATCTAGCTTGGACATGTTTATCATATGTTATGTTTATTATAATATGAGTTGATTCACAGTTCATTGTATATTACCAGGATGTGTTATGTGGGGGAGGGGTTGATTTCTCACTTTTTATACTGTGGATCACCTCATATTATGATAAACATAACATAACAAATGATAAACATGTCCAAGCTAGATATGTAAATAACCTGTCACTCAAAGCATAGAGAGAGGAAAGGACTTTTTATTTAGACAGGTTTTATCTGGAAGTCTGTTAATTTTCACTGAACAATAAAAGAGGATTGCTCAGAGCTGGATTAACTCTGTGTGGCAAGACTAGGCACAGATGATAGGAAATCTTATACTCTACATTGTGACATCAAAAAAATCTGGGTTTGCATCCACTTTAAAAGAATGTTAGCTCGAGTTCAGCTTTAATCTGTTAGTCATACCCATACATTAGTATTATTTTTTTTCATTTAACCAGCAGAGAAACACAGGCACTTAGTCTTTTTTTAAGTTTTCCATAAGCAAAGAAATTGAGTACTTACCTCCATTCTGTATTTACTTAGTACTGGACGGATGTTTGCTGGGACGGAATAGACTTGGCTAGGGTCTGGCGTCTCAATGGGAGGCAGGCTTTGGATTCCGGATTCAGGAATCTGTGCAAATGAAGGAATTGTCAACTATGGAAACCACAGAGAAGACTTGGGCTAAGTATTTGGAAATGTAGGCATTTGTCAGGGATGGCACATCTAAATATAATCGTGGAGCTCCTATAGACTATATACAGTACCTTGGCACTTGGGTTCAATTACTCTACAAAAGTTGGATTGCTATGATGCTGTACATAGACATAATACAGTAAAACCTTGATTTGAGAGTAACTTGGTTTGAGAGCGTTTTGCAAGACAAGCAAAATGTTTTAATACATGTTGCCTTGATATACAAGCAATGTCTTGATATAAGAGTAGCGTCATGTCACAACTGAGTATACAAAAGAAGAGAGGAGCCTCTAAATGTAGCAATATGGTTACATTTAATGAAGGTACAACATTTAGCAACTCATTGCTACACTTAGAGGTGCCTCTCTTCTCTTTTATACCCTGTAAAAAAATGCTTTGATATACAAGTGCTTTGGATTACAAGCATTTTTCTGGAACAAATTATGCACGCAAACCAAGCTTTTACTGTATCTGATTATTTTCATGCCCCCTTTTTTTTACAGTTTGCATTCTCATACTTCCTACATGGACATGATTTTATGAAGATATTTCATCTATGGGTCAGTAGACAGCTGGTCATACAACAGGAAAATGGTTGTGGGCATTGCCCAGGGAAGAAAGGTGGAGCCATCATAACCCTAGTATTTACCAACTGTGGTAACCTTTTCCTTATTTTGATTCCCTCTTCTGTCCACATCTGGACACCTGTTGGGTTGCAGAGCATGTTCTGGTTCTGGAAAGATGAAACCATCTCTCCTTTTTCTTGTTTGTGGTCTGTAGAGTTAAAAAGTATCCCTGCATATAAATCAGAGCCTGCGTTGCCATGAATAGTGTGACAGACCCAACTGGGACAGGGTTGTTTTTGGAGGGGACTGCAGGCTAGCCTCTTGCCTACTAACTATGGGCCCTGGCTTTTGGGGGCTCTATTCTTTGAGTGGTGTGTGCTTGGGGGATTGTGGAGTCATTTTACTTCGGATTCAAGTCCATGTCTCCCCAAAACACACAGACTCTGGGAACGGGAGGACGCGGATATATTTGGCGCCTCTATGCTTAAACCAGCATTGACTGCCTCAACCCCGTCCTAGAATCAGAGGAGATGTTATTATAATCAGCTCAAAGCAACCCGATACTGAGGTCTCCTGCTATAATCTGTTTAAAGTGTTATAAGTGTCTTTGCCCCATTGTGTGCCACCTAGGTATGCATTCCCGTTGTTAATTAAGTTAATTGAGTCACCTATTGTTTCTGTCTGTTGGATAATTTGGCTAACTCTTATACAGCGTACACACGGTCGGAATTTACGACAACAAATGTTCGATGGGAGCTTGTTGTCGGTAATTCCGACCGTGTGTAGGCTCCACCGGACATTTGCTGTCGGAATTTCCGACAACAAAAATTTGAGAGCTGGTTCTCAAATTTTCCGACAACAAAACTTGTATGTACCCAATTCCGACGCACAAAACTCCACGCATGCTCGGAATCAAGCAGAAGAGGCGCACTGGCTATTGAACTTAATTTTTCTCGGCTCATCCGACGTGTTGTACGTCACTGCGTTCCTGACATTCGCAATTTCCGACAACATTTGTGTGACCGTGTGTATGCAGGACAAGTTGGAGCCAACAACAGCCAAAAATCCACGGTTTTGTTTTCGGAATGTCCGATCGTCTGTACGCGGCATTAGAGGTTCCTACATGATTGTATTAGCATTGTGTCAACTCTACCTCATTATCTAACCATTGTGTGATGTTTTGGGTAATATTTGGTTTTATTGGTGACTGACCTACTTTTGAAGTGTATAAAAACATGTATTTCTGTTCAATAACATTCATTCTTTTGGTTTTACCTACACATCTAGTCTATGTATGTGTATGATGGTTGGGGTAAAAGGGTTGGTATTAGCTGTCGGTCTGCTGGAGGGTTTTGGCGAGCAGGAGGCCCTGTTTGGTGGAAGCACCCAAGCAGGGTACCAGGGCTCTGTCGCAAATAGCTTATTCTAGCTGTAGCTTGTAGCTGAGTACCATTGTTTGAGTGATTGTAGAGCACCGTGATATCTAAATATGGTCCGGTATGCAAGTAAAAACTTACCTGAAACAATTCAAAGGCAGCTAGCAGATCTCCCCCAGACAGATTGCCACAGAACAAGGGATAATAGGCCAGCTTGGCAGGAGAATAGGTCTGCTCTGATAATGTGACTGATGGAGCAGCAACAGTGGATCCAATGTACTCCGGTTTACCCTGAAAGGTAAAAACACATTGCAATCTCTAGAGTGTAACATATACTAGGAGGAACAGGTAATAACATGGAGGATCTATAAAATACTTTATGAAAGTTACTTTAATTTTTTTTCCAATATTCACTCACAAAAGACATCAATAAACCAAAAAAATATTGCCATATTGCTTTAATTAGAACATTTTGGTTGAACTTCACAAAAATATCTAAATGCATAAAGTAAATGGACAACGTTTAACCTGCCAAAAAATTTGTATTTAAAATTATCCAGTCCTGAGATTTACAAATCTCAATCACACAACACAGCCAGGTTGGTGACCTGACCTATTTTCAGTATAGTTAAGTGCTACCACCTGTCCACCTCTCTGCCACTAGCAAGAAAGAGAAGGAGCAGCAGCAGTTTGATAAACAGTCACTCTGCTCTCTCCTTCTGTTTGCATTTTCCTTGTTGGCACATGTGCCCTGAAGCATGCCTAAATGACCCATAGTCCCCCTTCTCCCACCTTTACCAGCCTAGATTACAAGAGTTTATACATAACTGATTTAATTGGTGTTTTATTTATAATTGCCTAGAGGTCAACTGTATAGGTTTGGTCCACCAAAAATGATATTTTAGCCTTAGATAAAGGTAAGCTAGTTGACGCTCCTGCTAACTTCTTGTGGACATTTGTACTAAGATCTCAGATCCTAAGTTCCAGCTCCGCTCAGGAGATAAAGTCATGACAATTGGGTCTTTCTCTATTTGCTGGATTTGTAATATAATATAAAGATAAATTGTATTGCGTAGTGACGTCACCACCCCACCTCTCTACTTTGTCCAATCAGAGAATTCCATTGTTCTGTGAACCCCCTGTGGTTGTTATAGAGAAGGGCAGCTGGTCGGCATTGAACCCGGAAAACGTGGAAGATTCCTGTAACAGGAGTCACTTTTGGGCACAGATTGAGCCAGGAAATAAAGAGACATATATTGGATTGTTTTAACATGGACAGTAATCTACATTATATTCTTTAATGTCTGTAAAGAATATTCTGACCCTACCGGTCAATAATGACTCTTTTCAATGATTAGCCCTGGCTAGTGAGTTGTTAATTGAGTCAGGCTTCTGGAAGACCTTTCATTGTGTGCTATTGATGATAGATGTGTTGTGACTCTAAAGGTCAGACGTCTGTGCAATGTGTATTGTGCAGGTGAATGACTTATTGTCGGAGACGTAACGTCTGGGGGATAATTAACTCCTCTATGTAATTATCTAAAAGAATGTGATTGAAGCTCATCGTGTGATGTATGGGTGGGGTGTGGTTTTGTTCCTTTGAGTACTGTAACATGCTGTAATTGCTTAAAAGCTGAGAGTGAACCATTAAAGTTGTCTTGCATTTGAAACCAGAACACAGAGCAAGTCTTGTTATTCTGGGAAATGGGATGTCTGATGTCTGTTGGATGGTTGGAGTGTCAGATGAGCTGTCGTGGGTTGATGGAAGGTCGTAAACGGTGGTGACCGTTACAATTTCTATCACTGATTTTCAGCCTCCACAACTTTCGCTCAGGTACTGAGATATGCTTACCTTCATTGGGCCAAGCTGGACCAACATAATTATGCCATACATTTCATACCTAAACTTCAACTTTAAAGTGTTTGTAAACCCTTACATAGCACCAGTGAAATTACTGGCCTCAGGTGATACATAGAGGTTAAACAAATCCTCCTACCAGAGGCGGCTCTCTAATTAGGCAAATTAGGCGATCACCTAAGGCCTCGCGGCCAACCTAATTTGCCTGACTGAATAAGGGGAGAGCCCAGCTTCGGGAAGATTGATGGCACTGCCTGCGGATGTGCGGGACCAATCTCCTTATGCAAGGACTCTGGACTAAAAATGTAATACTGTTTTCCATTATGGGCGTGAGTGGGGCCTCATGTCTAAGTTTTGCTTAAGGCCTCACAAAGCCTAGAGCCGCCTCTGCCTCCTACATAAGTTGTACCTGTTTTTTGTATCCCTCTGTCTTCTACATCTGTTTAAAATGCATACTGTATACACTACAGCTTGCTTGAGCCTTCAGAAAACAGGGGGTGGGGAGCTGAAGTCACACTCTGCAGAGCTCAGTGAGCTGACTGGAGGGAAGGGAAGGGACCCCCCCCCCCCCCCCTTCACACAGCACACAGGGACAGAGCTGTGTTGGACATCCCTTGTCTGTCACCATTTTATCTCTTGGTGTCAGGAAAACTTGTCAGAAGTGATTCATGCTGGTAGCAGAGGTACAAGGAAGAATGGGAGGATCAGAGAAGACAGAATCAAACAGCCTGTTAACACACTACGGAGTATAACAAGAATGCTTTACTGCATATACAGACTGATTTTACTGTTGTGGGTTTAGTATATACTTTAACTTCAACAAAGTTCCAGTCTGTGTGGAGGCCTCCCTATTCATGCTGATATGGACTGGATGTTGGGTGAATGATTTATATATAAAAAAAATTAGGAAACATATACAGTATTTGTGTTTTATCATTTGTATCATTTGTTTTTCTAGAACTCACAGCAATTGAAAAAACTCCATAACATCTACCATAGCAGCTACACTAAGCACCAAGTGAATTTAGAAAATAACTCACATTGCCCTTTAGTCAGCGGCGGCCAATCCATTAGGGGTGCACAGGTGAGCCCCCCCCCACCCCATCCATGCGTCTGGCCCCCTGATCTACATACAGGGCACTGGACTATGGATTCCAATGGCAAGGGTGTGTTTTTTTGAAGCATGTGATTAGAGCCAGAGGTTCTAATAGGCTTCAAAAAAGGGTGGGCTTGGGGCGCAGAGCACTAAGCCCCAATCCCACTCAGTTGTTTGACAATAGTGAATGAATATTCGCTAATCGCCACACTGATACTCCTTTCGGCCAATCATAAAGCACGTCTTGAGACCTGTCCCCCAATTGCCTAGGGGGAGGAGGGAGGAACCGCACAACGGAAGCCACTGTGATGCAGAGAGGACACAGGAGCCGCTGCCCGACGTCCATAGGAGCCGCAACTCGCCCGCTGCCCACTGACTGTAGGAGCCCGCAACCCAGCTGCTGCCCACCGTCCCTAGAAGCCCGCAAACCCACCCGCAGGAGTCCGCAACCCGCCCGCAGGAGTCCGCAACCCGTCCGTAGGAGCCGTAATTGAGCTGCTGCCTGCCACCCGTAGAAGCCCGCTACCCACCCGTAGGAGCATGCAACCGGGCCAGTGCCCGCCACCCGTAGAAGCCTGCTACCCACCCGTAGGAGCATGCAACCCGGCCAGTGCCCGCCATACGTAGAAGCCCGCTACCCACCAGTAGGAGCATGCAACCCGGCCAGTGCCCGCCACCCGTAGAAGCCCGCTACCCACCCGTAGGAGCATGCAACCCGGCCAGTGCCTGCCACCCATAGGATCCCACCTGCAACCCATGAAGTAAGTGCCAGTGCTCCGCAAAAAAACAAAACACCACCCGCCACTGCCTTTGGTTGATTCAGTAATATGTGACATTATTTTTCATGCATTAAAATTTGAATCCAATCTTCTACCCCAACTTAAAATCACTTAAACCAGTATTAAACCCAAAAGCAAACATTTATAAATTTTGCAGCTTACCAGTTCTTAGATGTGATGGCTGCCTTTGCTTTCTTTTTTCTATTTTCATCTGGTGATTAAGCCTAAGCACTGTGTTTGAGAAGCTGAAGCTCTCCAGCGGAATGTATAAACTTAAAGCGAAGTTCCACCCAAAAATGGAACTTCCGCTTTAAGGGAAGGTGACCCCCTGGCATGCCACATTTGGCATGTCATTTTTTTGGGGGGGACGGAAACTCTCTTTTTAGAGGATCTCAGCTCTCACTTCCTCCTGGGGCACCGCAGCGCCGGAAGGTCAGCTCTCCCCCTCCCTCCCGGCAATCATCTGGGACACGTCACAGGTCCCAGATGATTGCTCGGCCAATCAAAGGTGCGCAGTGCAGCTCACACATGCGCAGTGCGCCCACAGTAGTGATGCCGGTGCTGCGGAGAGGAGGGGGAGACAAGCGAGGCTTCGTTCCCCCCGCATCGCTGGATCCTGGGACAGGAAAGTGTCCGAATATTAAAAGTCAGCAGCTGCAGTATTTGTAGCTGCTGACTTTTTATATGTTTTATTTTAGTAGGAACTCCGCTTTAACATAGATGAGACAAACCACTTAACACTGACAGGGGTACTTACAATGTTCAGCTTTTATTTATATATGTAAAATCTTTATCCCAAAAGAAAAAAAAATGACTATAATGTGTTAGCTGGAGTTTGGCTTAATTACTGTTTTAAAATCTGCTAATGCATTTAACACTACCACTCCCTCCAGACCAACAATGGCGCTGCCTGCTGTGCCTCCTATTCTCATTCATCCAGAGTTGTGTCTCACTAATACAAGAGGTGTATTACTGGCCAGATCCCCAGGTGAAAACAAAGGGAAAAAGCAAAATAAAAGAAAACTAATGCAGCCATCACATCACATACAATGATTGGTAAGCTGCAATATATTATATTTTTGGTTTTGGTTTTAATACAGCTGTAAATATGAGCTTTATTCCTTACCAGTGCATCATCATCATACAGCTCTATGACGATATTTGGGGGGTCATCTACAATGTCCTGTAACTCTCCATGCAAGATAATGTTGTTAAATAGCAACATCTGGTTCCATGTGGGTGACAACGTCTGTGAAATAATCTGTGGGGCAGAAATACCAATATCAGGAACATGTGTAACATAGGAAAATACTGCCTAACATGTAACAAGTTTAAAACACCAAGACCTTTTCCACACGAGTGGCCTGACTGCCCACCTAAAATACAGCTGGAGGAGGCTGTTCACATGCTGTGGCTGCAGCAAATGTCTTGCACCATGCCAAGCTAACAGGCAGCGGCACCACCTGTCACATTTGGCCACTCAGAGCTATGGGCGGAAGTGCCATTTTGCCAGAGCAGAGCAGAGCCGAACATCGCCGATTGCAGCCGAGGTGTCCTCGGGCCTTTTCGCCCGTGTCCGAGGCTCTCTGGCACCCACCACCTCTGGCCACATCTGGTATTGCATGCCATTGAAGTCAATGCGGAACAAATTATTTTCGTATCCATTGACTTCAATTAGGAAACTCGCTTTGATATGCGAGTACTTTGGATTATGAGCATTCTCCTGGAACGAATTATGCTCGTAATCCGAGGTTCCACTGTAATTGGTGCAGTCATTCTTCAGGATCCCTTATCTATCTTATGAGGCGATGTCCCAAGTTGAAGAAATACTGGGCCGAGGTGGAAGGTACCTCAAATGGTTTATTGGGGACTAACATCTCATTGGAACCTCTTACGTGACTGTATAAAATTGTCTTCAAATACAATCTGATAAAAAAAAAAATCTGTGGCATCAGTGAAACTTATCTGAGAGGCAGACGTTGCTCAATGAACCCTTAGCAACCTCTGGAGGAACCCTAGGGATCCATGGAACCTTGGTTGAGAAATCCTGCACTAGGGTATTAGACCCCATTCACACCTGAGCATTTTGTAGCTTGAGGCCGGGTTCACACTTGTCCGACAAACGCTCCGACATTGGGAGCTCATGTGGCATGACGTGTGAAAATCAATGTTTCCCTATGAGAGCCGTCTTAACTGGTCAGACACAAGTCGGTCCGACTTTGAAAATGCTCCCTGTACTACTTTGGTCCGACATTGATCCTACTTCAACCCATTGAATATCATTGAAGTCGGACCAAAGTAGGATCCTTGTCCTAACCATCCGACACAGCAGTAAAAGGAATTTATCTCACTCTGGGATTGTTTTGATTGGTCAAAGAACCAGTCAGACTATCACAAAGTCGGATCAAAGTAGTATCCTGTTCATTAAAGTTGAATGTGTGGGATAATTTAGGATCAATGTAGGACCATGTCGCAGAGCAAAGTAGGATGAAAGTCATACTGCTGTCATGTAGTATAGTGTGAACCCAGCCTCAAGCCTGAAGCTAGCAAACGCTGGAGGGGAAAAAAATCAATTATTCTCTATGGAGATGGTTCACATTTCCATTCCAAAACACCTGAAGCCAAAAGTTCCAAAACGAAGGCTCCACATCAAGGAGATGTGGCTTTTCTTTCAGGATTCCACAGACAATACAAATTTGTGTAAAAAATCTTCAAAAGATTTTGGCCTATCCTGCTCAAGGATACAGATTTGGTTAAGGTTTTACCACCAAAACCTAAATTCATCTACAGAAGGTTTGAGGAACATGATAGCGCCTAATGTACCAGATCCCCCCGTAAAACCATTAACATTTTTAAATGGGTCGGGCTTCCACTATTGTACCCGCTGTAGATCTTGTAAAACCACAAACAGACATGGAAAAAAATCTGTAAATTCAGGTCTAATGTGACTAACCAAGAATTTACTATTAAGCCGCTCATTACCTGCCACTCCAAATATGTTACCTATGTACTGGAATGTCCCTGTTCCTTCCAGTATGTAGGATGGACAACTAGAGAGCTGAGGGTTAGAATAAATGAGCATGTGGCCAATATCATCAAAGGCTTCCCTAATCATAGCGTCTCAAGGCATTTTTCCCTATGCCATGATAAGGACCCTCGTAAACTAATTTTTTATGGGATAGACAGGGCCACCAGTCATTGGAGAGGTACTGACCTTAAAAACGCAATATCCCAGAATGAGACCCAGTGGCTGTATCAGCTGAGATCTATGCAGCCGTTGGGTCTCAACATCGAACTTGATCTCAATTGCTTTATAACCAATGAGTAAACTACCCTGATGAATAGGGACCCTGGTTGGTTATTTTATTATTTTATTATTAACCCATGGTATTTTTATTTTTATTATTTGTTTCTGATATTTTATATCATGAGTACTTTCATAATTTATGTTAAAATGTAACATTTCAACGTATATGTGCTGTTAATCAAGATATACCAATGTAATAAGTTACCTTTTGTAAGTTTGGCTATTATTTTGCTATGTTGTTCGACCATGTCGACATTTTAGTGTTTAGTGTTTGGCTTTTGGGGCCGGGACAGAGGCTGACGTCAATAGATTCCCCTCCCCCTTGCTGATTGATAGACACATTTAAGCATACTCAATGCGTGACCAGGTACGCTTCCTGATGACGTGGTAACGAAACGTATGTCGAGGCGGTACCTGGTCACGCACAGCTACGCAACTTCCGGTCCCGCTGGTCCTCCAGTCTAGTAAGTGGAACGCACGCCAGAGAAGGGACCATCTCTCCACTATTTATGACACGCTCTGCAGCCTCAGCGCCGGGTCCGGGGCACCGACAAAAGTAAGCATGTTTGGCGTCCTGTTTTTTAACAATTTTTAATAAAACTGAATTATACTATTGTGGCTCTCTCTTCATTCCGTATATTGCTATTGGAGCCTGGTCTGATCCAAGGAGTCCGAGTCTGATACGCAGTTACACACCTGTGGTTTGAGCCTATATTGACCTCTTTTTTGGCTAAAAGGGTCAACAACATCTGGTAAGGTGCCACCCTTATTCAGAGCACTTTTTTGGGTGATCTTCCACGGTTGGTGAAGGTGGATCTATGCACAGCGATTTTGAAGGCTAATTACTATGCACTAAAGCATTTTAGTAAAGGACTTTTTCAGCTATTTTTTCATTAGTGGTATCCACCACAATAATGGATTGCACTGTTACTTATGGTTTAAGTTGTCTTTGACATAATTGTATTATCTTTGCTGGGGATTTAATTATTGTTTTTTTCACTAATTTGCACAGCACTCTCATCACTTATTTCAGTATTGCACTGTTATTGGGGTGCAGCTCAATTAATCATTTTTTTGTACTATCACTTAAATTTGGCACGAGATATTTACAATTTTTCAGAAGTTCCAAAACGCCTGAAGCTCAAACAAGTTCTGGGAATTTTTTTTTAGGCAGATTTAGGCTTTTTTGTGCATTTTACATTGGTGGCCTTTTGACCTGTACAAAATCACGGCATAAAACGCGATAAAAAACGCAGCAAAAATCGCGGCAAAATCGCAGTAAAATTGCGCGACTTTCTGCCTGAAAACGCTATGCCCAGGTGTGAATGGTGCCTCAGAGCGTAGTGTGCAATCTATTCCTTCTTGCTTAGCTTCCCCATCCAGATATGTAAAGGATTCAGAGAAGAACTGTGCTTCACCCCATGTACACTTGAGAAAATGATCATCAGCTAATAACACTCATGTACTGTATAAGAACTTTTTTTTTTTTTACCTTTGTTGTCTGGCAGTGCGAAACAAAAGTCACTTTTGCGAAAGGGTCTGATAGGCCGGTGCTGTCCGCAGCGATTAACCCTCGAGCCTGGTACATGTGGGCACGCAACTGGAACAGGTGTTTTGCTGCAGGATATCAATAACACATCATACATTAATTTACTGCTAATTACTATGATCAGATACACAGTATTGATTTCCTTTAAAAAGCAAAAAGATGAAATAAATAAGAGAAATTGATTATAACAAATGTGGGATTCTGATACTTTCTGTGAATTTCAGGAAAGCTTTTCTGTCCCTTTGATTAAATAGTACAGAATCTTGCTAAGCCACACAAAGCCCAACAGCAATCAAAATATCTGTTCATTGAACAGCTGAGCTGAACTAAGGTCAGATAAGCTTGCCCGAGAGCCAACCTCCGCAAAATAGTATTCCAGCTGCAGTGGATTTTGTAACACTCTAGGAGAATGGGGGAACAATACTGAGGTTCCTTTATTAAATGAATAGAGACTGGCACACCAAATGTTCACAGTCGCTGCAGAGTCAGAAAACAGTCCAGCTTCGGCTCGATGAGGACGTGACGTGCGTGAGGGTGGGAGGTGCCGGAGCGCTCCATGGCGCGAGGCAGCGAGTGGCGGAGATCCGACGGAGCCAGCACCGGTCCGGTGGAAGTCAGCGTGGGAGGCTGACACCTCGGAGACCGGAGTCGGAGACCTGCTCAGCCCCGCTCGGCGGGATCTAAACTCTCCGACGGGACCCGGGACTCAACAGACATCCGTCAGTGAAAAGGTGGAGCAGCGGCTGCGAAAGGTCCATAGGTTGGGTGAGACGCTCATCTGAGCCGAGCGGGACAGGACGCCGTCCCGGCCCCCCCCCTCCCCCCCGGAATCCCCCCCCCCCCTGAAGGTTCTATGATCTCAAAGGAGAAGAGAGGGAAAGAAAAAGGAAAGGAAGGAAAGATTTTTTTTTTTTTTTTTTCCTTTTATAAAAAAATATACATATTACCTGCTGTGATTTAGGGAAAACTGATGAGTAAGTCTGGGTTGTGACACTACTTGCCTTGATTATGGGAACATTGATGGACTGTGATTAATATAATACTTATCTTGATTGTGGGATCACTGATAAAAGTAAGCTGGACGTTGATATAAGGCAATAGGTGCATCCTGTCAGTACTGATGAAAAAATAGGGGCTGTGATATATGTAATAATTGCCTAGAAATTGGGAGCTCTGATAAATAAGCCTGAAAAGCATGCTGAAGAAATTATATGTGTGACCTACTGATATGCGTTAAGTCGACAAGTCTACCTAAAGATATGGGACTTAAGTTACAACGACTCCAGGGTAGAGACTTGTGCCAGAAATCTTATATGTAGTGGAGCGGGCTGGAACCCCCCTTTTTTTTTCTTTGCCTATCTCACCAGAAATGTGGGTATATTTAAATTACCTGTGACCTGGGTAACTCCTTGCCGCAAGGTGACCGCATAAATTATAACACACAGAATTATGCGCAGTGCACAACCCAGTGAAGACAAGTTTCAATAGTTTAAAGAGTTGCTTCCACTCAAAGCACAGACACACATACAAGACCTCACTGGACGCTTGGGAGGTCCAACCCTGAGAAAGGCTACCCTGGGTAGGGAGGATACACCAGAGAAAACACCGCAGCTTAAGCTCTAGAAATACACGGTGGACAGCCCTCATGTAGAAAGATAGAGCTACAGCTGGCCGGACCACGGTGGTAATAGAGCTGGGTACCCCCACTTCGGGTCATTTTGTCTGTCTTCTCCACTCTGTGTTTCCTTCAGGGGACCCCTCTACTGTATTCCTTCTCCTTTTGGGTGCTCCCGGCTGTCCCCTCCGTCTGTCTTATCTCCTTTTTCCCCGTTGCGCCCTGTCTCCCCCCTTGAAGGGAGTGGAGAGAATAGCGAGAGGGGAATAGATATTCCCACACAGAGGAGCTCAGCCAAGGCTAAGTAAAAATACATCGTAGACCGTAAAAAGTCTTTATTCAAACTGGGGAAGAGAATTAGACCCTCCAACAAAATGAATAGATCGACGAGAGGGGTCACCCTAAAACCCACTAAGAACAACTCGGGGAATAGCTCCATACAGCAATATATGACACAAGAGGGGAGCCTTAAAAGCCCGGGTCTTGCAAAAAAGACTGAAAAGAAGAAGAATGAATTAAAAAAGGGAGCAAGTAGTGCGGAGAGCTCTAAAAGTGAAATTACAATAGAAAGCGAGCAAGATCATAATAACACGGAAGTGTTGGCCTCGGACTTACAGGACACACAGCCCCCCACAAAGGCAGAAATGAACGCTATGCTATTAAGGATGGAAAATGTCATAAAGACAGAGATCAATAAGGTGAGAGTGGACCTTGGAGGACTCAGAGAAAGAGTAGTAGAGACAGAAAGGAGATTAGAGGAACAGGATCAAGAAATAAACACCCTGAAAGGGCAGGTTAGGGCCCTGACCGAGAGCCAGAGAATGGCGGC
Organism: Rana temporaria; assembly: GCF_905171775.1. Taxonomy (NCBI): domain Eukaryota; kingdom Metazoa; phylum Chordata; class Amphibia; order Anura; family Ranidae; genus Rana; species Rana temporaria. The sequence continues at coordinate 392,139,689 of NC_053493.1, read as the reverse complement.
CTATAGGATAGAGGACCAGGAGAATCGCAACAGGCGGCAGAATCTTAGAGTCAGAGCGATAGTAGAGGAAAAGGAGGAAGACCTCATGGAGATCATGAACACAATTTTTTGTCCTTTACTTGAGAGACCAGCAGAAACGAAGCCCCTCAAAATTGAAAGAGTGCATCGAGTGGGGATTCCCCAGATGAAAGATAGATACGGGCCAAGAGATGTTGTTGTCAGGTTCAAGAATTATGTTGATAAAGCAGAAATCTGGAGAAGACTCAGGGGGAAACCCCCCCTGAGATACAGAGAGACTGACTTACAAATATTCTCTGACCTATCTAAGGAAACGCTGGCAAGGAGAAGACAATTGAAACCACTCTTAGAGCTGATGCGGGCACAACATATAAAGTACCAATGGGGCTTCCCGGCATGCCTAATAGGCATTAAGGGAGGTAAATCGGCTCGACTAAGATTTCCAGAAGAACTGAATGATTTCTGCTCTAAAATGCAGCTAGAACCCCCCGACTTGTCGACTTGGGTGGATTAGTGGGGCTCTGAATTGTCTGGATCTCCGGGATCGTGGACCAGGGGGGGGGGGAGGGGGAGGGGGGGAGCCAAGGGAGTGCCCGAGCACCACCACAATTAGAGGAGTTGAGGGTGAAGGCGAGGAATTGCCCTTCCAAGGCTCATAGGCCAAGAATAGGCCAGGGGGGAGGAGGGAGGGGGGATGGGATGGGGAGGGAGGGGGGAGGGGGGAGAGAGGGGAGATGGGAAGGAGGAGGGAGGGGGAGGGAATGGGAAGAGTGGGGGGGTGGGGGGAGGCAGGGAGACCATCTGACCGACTTCACAAGAAAATATTCCAAACACTTAAAAAAAAAAAAAAAAAGATATATGACAGATGTCAAGTTTCTCTCATATAATGTAAAGGGACTAAATTCCCATATTAAAAGACACAAAATTCTCTGTGAATTAACACAGTATAAAACAGATATTGCCTATCTTCAAGAGACCCATATTACCTTGGAATCCAATATAAAGCTCTACTCAACAGAATACCCGATATGGTATTATGGGGATACAATCTCATCGCGATCCCGGGGGGTTGCTATTGGATTCGCTCGTAGAATCCGATTCACATTGGTGGATAGACAAACAGACCCGGAGGGGAGATTTCTGTTCCTGAAAATAAAACTGGGAGGAGAGATCTATACCCTAGCTAATGTATACGCCCCCAATGTAAACTCGGTTAAATATATTAGTAAAATCATGAGAAAACTAAAAGAATTTGAAGAGGGCCATGTAGTCTTGATGGGAGATTTCAATTTCTGTATGAGTCCAAGCCTCGATAGTACGTCCTGTGCACAGGGGACAAATCGTGAGCAACTAAAAATACTGATAAAACAAATGACACAAAATCAAATGGTGGATGTATGGCGGATCCTCAATCCGAGGGCCCGCGACTACACGTTTTTCTCACCTGTGCATGGGACGTACTCGAGGATCGACTATGCCCTCGTCGACCACAGACTTCTGGAGAGTGTGATAGAAGCAAGGTGTGAGATCATGACGTTATCAGACCACGCCCCTATAACCTTAAAAATAAAAACTTCTATACAAAAAGACACACCACCAGAATGGAGATTGGATGAGAGTCTGTTGGGGGACGAGGAGGTAGTGGAGAGGATACAGAAAGAGTTGGAATGTTATTTTCAGGAGAACGACAAGGAGGGTATCTCAAGAGCATCCCTTTGGGAGGCCCATAAAGCATATATAAGGGGAATCTTTATTGTAGAAGGGGCAAGGAAAAACAAAATAAGAACGAGTAAATTAAAAACACTAAGGGAGGAGATATATCGGCTAGAACAGGAACATAAGTCGCAGGGGCAAAAGAGGGAAATATTTCATAAGTTGAGTATAAGAAGGGATGAATATAGAGCTCTGGCGGAACAAGAAACTAAGAAACATATAGACCGGACAGAGAGAGAAAGATACGTCTGGGGAAACAAACCTAGTAAAAATTTGGCCAGAATGGTAAGAAAAAAAAAAACTAGGAATTTTATAGAAAAAATCAGAGACAGGAATGGTGACTTAGTATATGCGAAAAATAAAATAGCAGAAGTATTCCGGAGCTACTATGAAGAACTTTACGATATCCAACAAAACATCAGGTGCCCACGTGAAAAAATGGACAAGGGTAGGGAAATACTACAGTTAGCCAATCTCCCAAAATTAGAAGAAGAGGAGGTGGAAGAGATGGAAGGTTTAATAACGGAACAGGAAATAAGGGAGGCCTTAAAAAACACTCCTAAGGGGAAAAGTCCCGGGCCAGATGGCTTTACATCTGCCTACCTACAAAAGTTCAGTACCATCTTAATCCCCAGACTCTGCCAATACTTTAATGGCCTTGGAACTGACTATGAAATGAGTAGAGAGGCTTTAACAGCAACGATTACAGTGATCAAAAAAGAGGGAAAGGATAATACGACTTGTTCGGGTTATCGACCGATCTCACTCCTAAACGCAGATACGAAACTGTATGCAAAAATTTTAGCGGAAAGAATGAAGGGAGCGATGACAGCCATCATCCACCCAGACCAGGTAGGTTTTATACCTGGGAGGGAGGGAAAGGATAATGGTGTGAGGGCGCTCCTTCTCTTGGAGCAGATCAAAGAAAGTGGGACCCCCGGTCTATTCCTGTCGGTTGATGCTGAGAAAGCTTTCGACAGGGTAGACTGGGGATTCCTGATACAAACCCTAGAATTCATAGGAATAGGTCCAGGGATGATAAGGAGAATAAAAACCCTATATTTCCACCCGTGTGCAAGGATCAAAATTAACGGATCCTTATCCGCCCCTTTTGAGATGAAAAATGGGACTAGGCAAGGATGTCCCCTATCCCCCCTCCTCTTTGTCCTAGCATTGGAACCCCTCCTGGCAATGGTCCGACAAAACCCAGAAATCTATGGGGTAGAAGTAGGCGAAGATGAGCATAAACTGTCAGCCTTTGCTGATGATTTATTATTCTACATAAGCAGCCCAAGAGTCACCCTCCCGAAGTTAATAGATATCTTAAAACAATATGGCGAGGTCTCAAACTTTAAAATGAATACAACAAAAACGGAGATTTTGAATATTAATATTCACAAAGATGAAGAATTATATTTGCGGAAGAAATTTAATTTCTCCTGGCAAAGTGAGATAAAGTATTTGGGTATAAAAATGGCAAATACTTTGAAAAAAATATATAGAATAAACTTTATCCCCCTTCTCGACGAAATTAAAAGAGAAATTAAAACTATATACAATAGACCAATATCGTGGTTTGGGAGGATAAATGTGGTAAAAATGGTACTTATCCCCAAAATTTTGTATAAATTCCAAATGGTCCCAATTTATTTGCCTCCGTCATATATTAAAATAATTAACTCCCTTCTAATGAAATACATATGGAACAATAAAAAACATAGAGTCTCTGCCCAAATTCTAAAACGAACCAAGAAAAAAGGCGGCCTGGCTGTACCTGACATTAGATTATACTACAACGCTTCGGTCCTCACACGGGTCATAGAATGGGCTAAAGAGTCACAGGATAAAAGATGGATAAGTATTGAATGCACCTTAGCGAGGGCACAGTTAGGGAGATTAATCTGGAACCCCCCACACTATAGAACCCTACACACGTCAACACACGCAATTACACATAACGCTTTAAGGATATGGGATCGATTACACAAACAATTAAAAACTAAATTTAACTCACCCCTTATAGATTTGAAAGAAAACGAATATTTTGCACCTGGGACTAAAGAGGTAGGTGGTAAGTGGATTAAAAATAGAACACAGTTAAAAGACATAACACTAGAGGGCAAAATTATGACCCTTCACGAAATTAGGATTGAAATGGAGGCACTCAGCGAGTGGAGATATCTTCAGTTGGTGTCATTCGTTAAATGCCTCCCACACCCATTGAGGTCACGAGAGGAGTACACTACATTGGAACAGATGTGTAGTACCGAAAGTTCAAAAGGAAATATCTCCAAAGTATATAAATATTTACAGAAAATAGACGAGTCGGATACGCTAAACTACATACAGAAATGGGAGAGAGACCTAGGAGTTCCAAGGGGGAAGACGACCATAGGGAGAATCCTCAATTTGACTCATACTTCGGCGGTTGATGTAAAAACCGCCGAGATGAACTTCAAGTGTCTGACAGGATGGTACATTACCCCAGATAAAATGGCCAAATTCGGAGTAGGGGAGTCAGAGGAATGTTGGAGAGGATGTGAGGCAAGAGGAACGATGGCCCACCTGTGGTGGGACTGTGTAAAAATCAAAACGTTCTGGGGAAAAGTTTTGGCCTTGATAAAAGAGATAACTAAAAAAGAATTGGAAAATAATCCTTGGATAGTCCTCTTTCATGGGGGAGAAACGCCAGTGAACGATTATAGGGGATCACTAATTCCGCATTTGTTGAACTCTGCGAAACGATTGATACCCCTAAAATGGAGAAACCCGGTAAGCCCGCAAATATGGGAGTGGATCGACTCTGTAGAGGGTACTTATAGGAGGGAGAAAGTAAAATACGGTTGCGAAAAGAACAAGGCAGGAAATAAGGATATCTGGGAAACATGGATTGATTTTAAAAAGTCTCGGAAATACGCAGAAAACATGAGAGAGGAATAAGAATGCAGCAATATAGGAAATAAAAATACTAGGTGGAGTCGGGAGATGGTCTGGGAGGGGTGGGAAGGGTAGTGGGGGGGAGGGAGGGGAGGGAAGGGACTGGGATGGGGTGATGTGTCACGTTATCACGTAATGATAGCATGTTGGATCTCGTATATATGAGGAACGCTCTAGCCCGTTTAAATTGTTAAAGGGCTGAAAGAAGATATGCTTAAAAAAAAAAAAAAAAAAATCAAACAATATGCAAATAGCAGAATAACAAATATAGAATCAAGAAAAAAAATAATAATAAAAAAAAAAAAAAAAAAAAAATATATAAACTACCACAAATGATGCTATACCTGAAATAGAGACGGAATTATGAATAAAATCATGAGCAGGTCTCTTGCTGTGGTTATGTCTGACGTGGAAGAAAAAAAAAAAAAAAAAAAAAAAAAATGAATAGAGACTGTTCACTTAAAAAAAAAATCTGGGCTAATCTTAGCTAGTCTTAAAACTGTCGCCCTGCTGGCTGGTAAATTCCACTCTGCTGGCTAACCTAAGAAAGATGTATATATGTACCCTCTGGTGCAACATTTGGCACCTTTCGTGGGGAACAGGTACCTATCCCCACTTCCTGGAGCTTGTGTCACAACATGATCCTCCGGGAATTTTGGCCCCCCTCCTCCTCCTTCCTCCACCGCTGGCCATTCAGAAAACACAGCGCTCTTCACGCATGCGCAGTAGGAAACCAGCTGTGAAGCCGCAAGGCTTCACTGCCAGGTTCCCTAACTATGAAGGGCGGCAGCAGCACGCGAAAGCCATTGGAAACATTGGCTGGGGTGCTGACATCTCTGGATTCCAGAACAAGTAAGTGTCCTAATATTAAAGTCAGCAGCTACAGTATGACTTTAAATTTTTTGCAGGTGGGGGGTTCCTCTTTAACCTCCCTGGCGGTATGATTCTGTCTGAAAAAACATGCTGAAAGCGGTACAATTATTTGCAAGGAAATTTGGTGTTTTATACTGTAGGCCTGTGATTTTTAGGAATAACTCACTTAAATCTGACCAAACAAGAATCTAATAGGCATCTCGGGTATGACATTTTTTTAGAAACAGCATTTTAAATTATAATATAATAAATAATTATAAATAATTATAGCAAGTAATATTATAATTAAAATAAAAATTATTCAATAATGTAATCAAATCAAAATCACTAAAATTTTCTCAGTTGCAGAATTGTTGCTGTCATATATATTTTTTTCTTTTATGACGAATTTCCCCACAAATCGCTATCGCACAATTCGGCAAGTGATTATAATTTATTATCGCTGTTTTCTATCTGATCTAAAACCATTTTTGACATAAAGGGACACTTTTGGTTGCTATGGACAATCTACAGTTTGCAGGCAGAAAGAAAGGTTTTTATTATATAAAAGAACATGTAGGGCACTGGGCAGACCACTAGGGACAAGGGGGGTGTGTTTTTTTTACATACAGTACTGTAATCTATAAGATTACAGTATACTGTATGTATAGTGTTTGTTTACTTTTTTGAATTTGGCGCCGATCTCCGCTCCCGTGCGTCGTAACGTCGCAGGGAACGGAGATCGGCGGCACAGGAGGACGCTGTGTGAATCGAGCGAGGTCCCGCTCGCTCACACAGCGTGGTGACATCGCTGGATCCAGGAGAAGGTAAGCCAGCGCACGCTGCAGGCTCTGCATCTCTACCCCGAGCGTGACTCAGGGTTACCGATCGTAACATGAAAAACCCACCCCGAGTCACGCTCGGGAATACCGCCAGGGGGGTTAAAGTGGAGGTTCACCCTAAAACAATTATATAACATTACATCCAGCATACTTCCGACATCTACAGTATGCTGGTATTTATTATTTTTTTTCGACGTACATACCGTTTTATTGTTATTTTCCCCCCGGCTTCCGGGTTCTGATTCCCGCGGGACTGGGCGTTCCTATTCAGAGGTTAGATGATTGACGTCTGGTGAAAAACTTCTCCTGTCGCATAAGGCGTGTCACCAGTTTTCCGTAACTAGCCGACCTGCGAGTCGGCTCTATATGGCGCCTGCACAGTCAGCTCTACACGGCGGGCGCAGGCGCCGTATAGAGCCGACTCGCAGGTCGGCTAGTTATGGAAAACTGGTGACGCGCCTTATGCGCAAGGGGAAGTTTTTCACCAGACGTCAATCATCTAACCTCTGAATAGGAACACCCAGTCCCGCGGGAATTAGAACCCGGAAGCCGGGGGGGAAATAACAATAAAACGGTATGTACGGCGAAAAAATTAAAAATACCAGCATACTGTACATGTCGGAAGTATGCTGGATGTAATGTTATATATTTGTTTTAGGGTGAACCTCCGCTTTAAGCTGGTCATACATAGATCAAAATTTGGCCAGTTAAGCAGAGGCCATGCAAACTTTGATCCTTGAATGGGCAGGCTGATTGTACCCAAATTGATACATCAATCGTAATTACTCAATTACTGAGTTCCCTAAGTACCCTAAGGTGCAAGCCACCCAGTCCCGGTGATTTTTTAATGTTAAGTTCCCCAAGTCTAATTCTAATTCTGTCCTCTTAACCACTTACCCCCCGGACCATATTGCTGCCCAAAGACCAGAGTACTTTTTGCGATTCGGGACTGCGTCGCTTTAACAGACAATTGCGCGGTCGTGCGACGTGGCTCCCAAACAAAATTGGCGTCCTTTTTTTCCCACAAATAGAGCTTTCTTTTGGTGGTATTTGATCACCTCTGCGTTTTTTATTTTTTGCGCTATAAACAAAAATAGAACGACAATTTTGAAAAAAATGAATATTTTTTACTTTTTGCTGTAATAAATATCCCCCAAAAATATATAAAAAAACATTTTTTTTCCTCAGTTTAGGCCGATACGTATTCTTCTACATATTTTTCGTAAAAAAAAATCGCAATAAGCGTTTATTGATTGGTTTGCGCAAAAGTTATAGCGTTTACAAAATAGGGGGTATTTTTATGGCATTTTTATTAATATTTTTTTTACTAGTAATGGCGGCGATCAGCGATTTTTTTTTCGGTATTGCGACATTATGGCGGACACTTCTGACATTTTTGACACATTTTTGGGACCATTGGCATTTTTATAGCGATCAGTGCTATAAAAATGCATTAGATTACTATAAAAATGCCACTGGCAGTGAAGGGGTTAACACTAGGGGGCGGGGAAGGGGTTAAGTATGCCTGGGTGTGTTCTTACTGTGGGGGGGGGGGTGGCCTCACTAGGGGAAACACTGATTTTCTGTTCATACATTGTATGAACAGAAAATCAGCATTTCCCCTGCTGACAGGAACGAGAGCTGTGTGTTTACACACACAGCTCCCGTTCCCCGCTCTGTACCGAGCGATCGCGTGTGCCCGGCGGCGATCGCGCCCGCCGGGCACACGCATGGGAGTCGGGGGCGAGCGGGTGGCGCGCGCGCGCGCCTCCGGCGGCGCGCGTGCGCCCCTAGTGGCGGCTAAAAGGTAGGACGTCCATTTACGTGGTCTCGCCTAGGAGAGCCACCTTGTGGACGTATAATGACGGTGCGGCGACGGCAAGTGGTTAACCATGGAGGTGCTTCCTGTGATGTGTCATGAGGATAGACACTGCAGTTTTGGGTACTTAAACCCCCCCGATTCCATTGTGAAGACTGAGGAGAAGAATAAATTCAATACCGTCGCCCAATCCTTTGTAACCAGATGTCCTTCATTCTTTATGGAGGCAATATGGTCTGCCCTCCCTCTTTTACTATTTATATACTTAAATAATTTCTTGGGATTTTTTGTGTTCTATCTTAGCTGCCCTAATTGCACCTTTACATTTCTTGTTGTGTTCTTTAAAGTCTGAATGCTGACGATGAGCCCTCAGCCTAGTATTTTTTGAAGGCTAGGGCCAGGACACCCTTAAGTAGTTGTAAGGTTAATTGACAGACTCCGAGACTTCAACAGGATAACCGCCATGCAGGGAAAGGCCTCCAGCAAGACGCCACATTTGCATGTGTAGGAATGCTGTCTCCTATGGCAACAGTCTTTAAGGCCCCGTACACACGGTCGGTTTGGTCCGATGAGAATGAACCAAAGTTAATTTTCATCGGACCAAACCGACCGTGTGTATAGGCTATCGGTCTGGTTTCCTTCGGTCCAAAATTTCTAAACATGCTTCAAAACCGAACCGATGGACCGCTGCCCCATCGGACCAAACCGATGGTTAGTACAGAAAAGCATCGGTTCAAAACCCGTGCATGCTCAGAATCAAGTCGACACATGCTTGGAAGCATTGAACTTCGTTTTATTCAGCACGTCGTGTGTTTGACGTCACGCGTTCTGACCCGATCGGATTTTGGACTGATGGTGTGTACACATATCAGGCCGTACGGCCACTTCAGAGGTGAACCGATGAAAACGGTCCGACGGGCCAGTCTCATTGGTTTGGTCTGACCATGTGTACAAGGCCTAACAGTTTCTTACACAAAGTGTAACAGTTCCTTAATTTCCAATACAATCACTTCTTGTAGTTCTTCAACTCACTGAGCTAGTTTGTTCACTGCCACTGAATCCCTTGAGCTCCTCCAATCTTCACGGTGGTATCCTTCTCAAGCGTCACCCTTGCCTCTCTGCTGGGTCCCTAGCTTAGCACTCTAGATACGTTTCCAGCTACACCCCACTGGCCTGCTTGGTCCTTGGCTTGACACACAAGGCTTCTTTGCAAGCGTCACCTCCAGGGCTCAAGTCCTGCAGGAACGCGTGGGAACGGAGTTCCTGCACTTTTTTCACAGCAGGAACTCAGTTCCCTTTGCAGGACGAGAGCAGCCGAGCCGCCCGAGCCAATCCTTCACTAAGCAGCAATGCCCAGCTCGAGTCACTGTCAGGGGCAGGCGAACCTTAGTAATCCTTTATGTTACTGGCCGCTTCCTGTATATGGATTCATCAGGTAGTGTTCCGTCACTTCCTCAATGCCGCAATGTCTCCTGGGAACAATGACAAAAGCTCCCAGGAGACATTGCGGCATCGAGGAAGTGACGGAATACCCGCACACTACCGGATGAATCCATATACAGGAAGCGGCCAATAACATAAAGGATTACTAAGATACAGTGGATCGAAAAAAAAAAACATGCGGTTTAGTAATTATGCATTTGAGCGTATAATTTTATTTTTTTTGGTGGGGGAGTGGATCTTGGATGGGAGTTCCCACACTTTTTTCCCCAGGACTTGACCCCTGGTCACCTCCAAAGGTTGGGTCCCTGGCTTGATACCCACTGATGTTTCCCGATTCTTCACCGTCCCCCGTTGGTGAGAATACTGCTCCGGTACTTGCTTCAGCTACTCTCTGTGGTCCTTGGTAATAAGGTGGTTGGTCCCTTAGTGGCGACAGCTTCCCCTCTACCTCCGACCACGACAGGTTCTCCGGCCAGGAGAACCTTAACTTGTGGTTGGACTGCATGACGCAATCCTAATCCTGCGCTACTTTCTTGTTTCTGTATAGGCCCTCAGACAGTCTAGCAGCCAGATGTGTCCAGGACATCAGCCCAGCATAGCAGCAAACTCCAGGCCTAGCAGCCCTGGCAATACAACACCCACCCACCATTTCTTCCAATCAGCTCTTAGCTCTCGTCACTGAGCTCTGCATAGTGTAATTCCAGCTCTCTGAACTCTCAGACAAACTTTAGAAATTCAGCACTTTGAACGAATGTAGAGAAGAGAGGGCTGCAGATAATCAGGTACAACTTATGTAGGAGGATTTTTTTAAATCTCTTTGCATCACTTCACTGGGTAGATGTAAGGGTTTACAACCACTTTAAGGCTTGTTCACACTATCTGTGTTAAGCTGTTCACACCACAACTCAACCTTGAGGTGCGGTGAGGTGCAATGCATAAAAATGCTGCATGTCGCAATGAGCTGAGGTGCAGAGACTTGGATGAAGCATCAATTTTTAACATTAGTTAAAAATAAATAAAAAAGTAAACAGTGGGATACGTTGTAACAATGTATCACACCGCCCCCCCCATTGTCCTTACACAGCCCGCAGTGTTTTAGTGTATGGGCTGGTCTGAACAAGCCCTTGACTACATTTTTTTCCAGCAATTTATACTCACATCCACTCTATGGTGGTAATGTGTACCAGGCAAATGGGGACAGCCATTGAATGTCACCGTAGAAAAGGTGAACATGTTGAGCATATAAAGGTGGCTGGAAAATCTATAGACTGGAGCTCTCCGTGGTGCTGAAACTGTATCCACTCTCATTCAGAAGACCAGACTTTAAATCTGTATTTCTTGCCAAACAATTAATTATAACCCCCAAACATTAAGGGCCAGATTCACAGAAAAAGTACGCCGGAGTATCTGCTGATACTCCGGCGTACTTTCAAATTTGCCGCGTCGTATCTTTATTTGTAATTCACAAACAAGATACGACGGCTTTTGGCTAAGATCCGACAGGCGTACGGCTTCGTACGCCTTCGGATCGTAGGTGTAATACTTTGGCGACCGCTGGGTGGAGTTTGCGTCGTTTTCCGCGTCGGGTATGCAAATTAGCTGTTTACGGCGATCCACGAAGGTACGCGCGTTCGTCGCATTCTCTTACGCCGTCGCTAGTCGGTTTTTCCCGTCGCAAACTTAAGCCTGCTATTTCATGGCTTAGATTTAGACCAGCCATGTTAAAGTATGGCCGTCGTTCCCGCGTCGAATTTCATATATTTATTTTTGCGTAAGACGTCCGGGAATACGAAAGGACGTAACACACGTCGCCGTTCAAAAAACACGTCGGGGCGCCGTAATTTTGCGCAAAGCATGGCGGGAAATTTCCTAACGGAGCATGCGCAAAACGTTCGGCGCGGGAACGTGCCTAATTTAAATGGTACACGCCCCATTTGAATTAGGCGGGCTTGCACCGGACGGCTTTACACTACGCCGCCGCAAGTTTACACGCAAGTGCTTTGTGAATCAAGCACTTACAACGAAAACTTGCAGCGGAGTAACAGAGTTACGTTACACCGCCGTAATTGTTCGTGAATCTGGCCCTATATGTTTTTTTTTTTTTTAAGCAGAGACCCTAAGGAATAAAATAGTGATCACTGCAATTTCTTATGTCGCACGGTATCCCCAGACCTCTGGAGATGACAGCTCAGCAACCCCGGAGGTAGGTACAGTGGGGACCAGGGTGGTGGGACGGGTGTCCAGTGTTAGGTCATCTCTGTCAGAGAGGGCTATTCTGGGTGGCAGAGCTGTGCAATTCGCCGCACTGGATGTACAGAAATAAGAATCGATTTAGAAGTAAAACAGCTCCCATACAGTATACGTAATTCATCTTTGTATTAGCTGTTTGTCTGGAGTCCAGCTTTAAAATATACTGCCTCATCGTTCTCACCAATGGTGGTGCGTCCATAAAGGGCGCAGGAAGCGCCGCCCCCTCTCTCCTGCACCGCTCTACCATCATAGACAGATTCATGCATTGCATAAATCTATCTATGGTTGCCGCTGACACTATTCAGGTGTCCGGCCCCTTTTCAGACACAGGGCACCTGAATTACAGTGGCGGGGGTGTTTTTTAAAAAGCACCTAATTAGAGCCGTAGGCTCTAATAGGCGCCCAAAAATGTGAAAAGCGGACGCCATGCTGGGTGTTCGCTGTTCGCTCAGCTTTGAAGGAATTCGCTTTGCTAACACTGAACCTCCTCTCAGCCAATCAGGTTGCTGAGTCTGTTACCGGTCACTTGATTGGTTGAAACGTCAGGCGCTGTGATTGGACGCCTGAGAGAGGACGGAAGAAGACATGGAGACCGCCTCTGACCTGCTGTGAGACAGGTTGTGCCGGGCAGCATCTGATGGGGGACAGTAGCGGCAATTGATTGGCACACTGGCAGCATTTGATGGGGCACAGTAGCGGCAATTGATGGGCACACTGGCAGCATTTGATGGGGCACAGTAGCGGCAATTGATGGGCACACTGGCAGCATTTGATGGGGCACAGTAGAAGCAATTGATGGGCACACTGGCAGCATTTGATGGGGCACAGTAGCAGCAATTGATGGGCACACTGGCAGCATTTGATGGGGCACAGTAGCGGCAATTGATGGGCACACTGGCAGCATTTGATGGGGCACAGTAGAAGCAATTGATGGGCACACTGGCAGCATTTGATGGGGCACAGTAGCAGCAATTGATGGGCACACTGGCAGCATTTTATGGGGCACAGTAGCTGCAATTGATTGGCACACTGGCAGCATTTGATGGGGCACAGTAGAAGCAATTGATGGGCACACTGGCAGCATTTGATCGGGCACAATTGTGGCAATTGATGGGCACAGTGTCAGCAATTGATGGGCACAGTGGCTGCGTTTGATGGCACAGTGGCAGCAATTTATGGGTACAGTGGCTGTGTTTGATGGGCACAGTGGCTGCAATTGATGGGTGTTTTTTTTCAGTTTGTTTCCACCCCCCAAAAATTTTGAGCACCAGCCGCCACTGGTTCTCACGCCCTGCAATCCGTATTCCTGCAGTCTGGCCAGGAATCCTGTGTAGTCTGCCTGATTCTGACCTGAATTGCAGCCGATGAGTGACGATCAGACAAACCCCAACCTTGTCCCTAATTTTCAAGTAGTAATGTAAGCAACCTTAATAAGAGACCCTATTAATGGTAAAGGTCGCTGTAAAAGGTCCAGTGGATGCAATGATCAAAAATCAAGAAAAGCGAAAAATGAAAGGCGACAGGCAGTGAGGTCTGTTTATAGAATTTTACAGGTCAGCGGTTTGTAATTTAATGTCATGGCATGTATTGATCCAGTGCATGTAGAGAACATCCCATAATTACAAACACTGAGCCGGATGAACATCAGAAAGCCTATTCAATGATAGGAGGTTGCCAAAGTCGCCCTCCTTTTGAAAATGCTAGTTTCCTGGCTGTGATTGGATCCAGTACTCAGTCATTGACCTGTAACTGGCATGCTGACTGGGAGCCCTCATTTCATTCTGAAGTCACTGGATGCTTACATGTCCAGGTCAGTTACTTAAATAATTGAGGCCAGAGGGATCAGCATGATAGCCAGGCGATTCTTCCACATTTGTTTGTACTGTAACAATTGCCTGTTTGTTGCCTTAGTATTGCAAAATGTGTCTACTTGCTTCCTGAGTATGGTAACATTTTTTTTATTTGTCACCCACGTATTATAACAATTGTCCATTTCTTGCCTGCGTATTGTAACAATTGCCCATTTGTTGTCCTGTATTGCTACAATTGTCCATTTGTTTCTCCATTTTGTAACAATTGCCCATTTGTTGCCTGTGTATTGTAATAATTTTCTGTTTGTAGCCCAAGTATTATAACAATTACCCATTTGTTGCCTGCATATTGTAGCAATGTTCCATTTGTTGTCCTGTATTGCTAAAATTGTCCATTTGTTTCTCCATGTTGCAACACTTGCACATTTCTTGCCTGTGTGTGTTGTAATCATTTTCTGTTTTTAGCCTATGTATTGTAACAATTGCCTATTTGTTGCCTGCATATTGTATACGTCACTTCCATTACAAAATCTTACGGGTTGCCTAATCTGACGAAACACCTGGATATTGCCCATTTGTTGTCCTGTATTGCGAAAATTGTCAATTTATTTCTCCATATTGTAACAATTGCCCATTTGTTGCCTGTGTGTTGTAATATATTTCTGTTTGTAGCCCGTGTATTGTAACAATTTCCCATTGTTGCCTGTGTATTGTAATCATTTTCTGTTTGTAGCCCATGTATTGTAACAATTTCCCATGTGTTGCCTTTGTGTTGTAACAATTCTCTCTTCTTATCTGTATTTCATCAGATTAACCACTTGACAACCGTGCCTATTTTGGCACTTAATTTGGCACTCTCCTTCATGTAAAAATCCAAATTTTTGTTGCTAGGAAATTAATCAGAATTCAAAAAAGAGAAAAAGTACACCGCACACAGGATGGAACTGTGGGTGTCTTATAATAGTGCAGTGCATTCTTGTTTCTCTCCAACAAACTAACTTTTCAGGAAATTAATCAGAACCCCCAAACGTTATATATTTTTTTTTTAGCAGACACCATAGGGAATAAAATGGCAGTCATTGCAACTTTTTTTCTCGCACAGTATTTGCGCAATAATTTTTCAAACTTTTTTAGGGAAAAAAACTGTTTCATGAATTAAAAAATAACAAAACAGTAAAGTTAGCCAAATTTTTTTGTATAATGTGAAAGATGATGTTACGCCGAGTAAATAGATACCTAGCACGTCACACTTTAAAATTGCGCACACTCATGGAATGGCGCCAAACTTCGGTACTTAAAAATCTCCATAGGCGACGCTTTAATTTTTTTTAAAGGTTACTATTTTCAAGTTACAGAGGAGGTCTAGTGCTAGAACTATTTCACATGCTCTAACGCACGCGACGATACCTCACATGTGGGGTTTGAATGGCGTTTACATATGTGGGCGGGACATGCATGCGTGTTCGCTTCTGCGCGAGAGCTACCGGGGACAGGGGCGTTTTAAAAACAAAAATTTTTTAATTGTATTTTTATTTTACTTCATTTTTTTATTTTTACACTTTTTTTTGAAATTTTTTTTATCACTTTTTTTCCTATTACAAGAAATGTAAACATCCCTTGTAATAGGAATCACTGTGACAGGTCCTCTTTATGGAGTCAATAAGACCCCACATCTCTCCTCCAGGCTTACAAGCATGAAATCCCCACATCTCTCCTCCAGGCTTACAAGCATGAAATCGATGAAAAAAAATTCACCGATCACATGCCGACAGCCGCAAATGCGGCTTTGTTTACTTGCGGGTACCGGGTGTGATGTCATAGCGTCGCGCACGGGCCTCCGACAGTCATAGAGATGACTGGTGACCATCTGGTCACCAGTCATCTCTATGCTTCCCAGACAGCGCCGGCCGATTCGCTCTCCGGGCTCCCGATGGCACGGGAGAGCCCGGGGAAGCACCGGATAGCGGCGGGAGGGGGGGATGTCCCCTCCCGCCGCCTATAAGAACGATCAAGCTGCGGAACTGCCGCTTTGATCATTCTTATAGTGCACAGAATCGGCGGCTGAAGACGGTGATATCTGAATGATGCCTGTAGCTGCAGGCATCATTCAGATACCACCGAACAAAGCAGCACAAAGCCGAGGACGTTAAAGGACGGCCTCCGGTTGTAAAGTGGTTAAACTGACCGGTCAGATTTTATAATGGAAGTGATGTTTTGTTGCGGCCATCTTGCTACACCCCGCACTCGGCCACAGTAAGGATACAGTGAGAAGGCGGCAAGCGGACATCTTGCTACACCCATCGAAGTCTTGCATTTCGCACTTATTTTTAACAGTAAATGGAGGTTATATAGTGAAATTCAGTATTTTGAAATCCATCTGACTGTTTTGATGTTGAATTTTCAAACAAACGGTGTTCCATGAGATTAGCAAACCTGTGAGATCAGCAGGCTTGCCAATGCTTTTAAAATTCAACATCCAAATTGTCAGACAGATTAAAAATTACTGAATTTCACTATATAAGCTCCGTTTACTGTTAAAAATAAGTGTGAAATGCAAGACTTCGGTGGGAGTAAAGGCGGCCATACAGGGTTAGAATTTCAAAAGAATTTGCTTTCGAAAATCGTATCAAAGAATTTTTTGTACTAATTACGCTCCGTTAGTGGGCTGCAGCAACAGCCGATTTCCGTGCGGCAATCAAATTTGAGGAATCCGACATGTCGAAAATCAATAGTGGCATCATCGGATCACAAACTATCTGACTTTTGAAAAGAAAATTAGTTCGAAATGCGACCGTGTATGGCCTTCTTTAGAAGATGTCCGCTTGCCGCCTTCTCACTGTATCCTTACTGCCAGAGCTTTTTTTCTCAGAAAATAGGTGCAGGAACTCAACCACGACCCCGTTCAGATATCACAAACAGTAGAAGGGTCTTAAAGGGGCATTAAATACCAGGATTGCATTACATACAGAGTGCAGAGTTTAGGTGTCTACACACAGAGTGCAGAGCTGTCACTTGTGAACACAGAAACCAGACTTCTGTGTTTACAAGTGATTGTGGTGAGCAGGCGCCAAAGGGTCTGAGCCAAAGGTGGTGGAACTGAGTTCCCCCAAGTTCCCCCTGAAAAAAAGCCCTGCTTACTGCGGACGAGTGTGTGGTGTACCAAGATGGCCGCAACGGAACGTCACTTCCGTTACAAAATCTTACGGGTTGCCTAATCTGACGAAACATATTGCCCATTTGTTGTCCTGTATTGCTACAATTGTCCATTTGTTTCTCCAAATTGTAACAATTACCCATTTGTTGCCTGTGTATTGTAATCCTTTTCTGTTTGTTGCCCATGTATTGTAACAATTGCCCATTTGTTGCTTGCATATTGTAGCAATTGCCCATTTGTTGCCTTTGTGTTGTAACTATTGTCTGTTTGTTACCCATGTATTACACATGTATTGCAGCAATTGCATTTTTGTTGCCTGCGTAATATAGCAATTGTCCCTTGCACTTTTGCTATTAAACAATGCCCTTATCATCCCCTTGTATTGTTATGGCGTGCTAAGAAAGCTGCCACTAAGGCCGCGTACACACGGTCGATCCATCCGATGAGAATGGTCCGACGGACCGTTTTCATCGGTTCACCGCTGAAGCAGACCGATGGTCTGATGTGCGTACACACCATCCGTTCAAAAATTTAACGGGTCAGAACGCGGTGACGTAAAACACACGACGTGCTGAAAAAAACGAAGTTCAATGCTTCCAAGCATGCGTCGACTTGATTCTGAGCATGCGCAGGTTTTGAGTACTAACCATCGGTTTTGACCGATGGTCAGCCGTCCATCGGTTCGATTTTAAAGCAAATTCTCTAATTTTTGTCTGAAGGACAACAGACCGATGGGCCGTACACGCGGTCGGTTTGGACCGATGAAACTGGACTTCAGGCCGTTTTCATCGGTTTGGACCGACCGTGTGTACGCGGCCTAAGAGCTTCAGTTCCCTACTACTGTACTCACATTGTGCAACACATGCCACTAATACCCCTGTCCTTGGGGTCCATACCCCAGCCCTCAGGATATCTCAGAATTCTAAAAGTTCAGGGGTAAGACAATGGGGTTGATTTACTAAAGGCAAATGGGCTGTGCAGTTGCCCAATTGCTTAGTAAATGAGTGGAAGCTCTGCTAACTCAAATCATCCAATCATGTGCAAGCAAAAACGATTTTTTTTTTCCTTGTCTGTGATTGGGTATTCTTTGCAATGAAGCTTCATCTTATTTACCAAGCCCTGGGTCAAATTAATTTTTTTTTTGTTTTCAAAAGAGCACAGTTGTTTTCTTTTCATTCTATGACAAAAACCTCATGTAAAGTTCTATGGGGAGAGTGAGGAGGAGCAGTCGCTATTCTTCACTTGTATGTAAATGTCAGCTTAAGCTATGGAGCTCTATAAACAAAATATTTTTTTTCAGAACTGTTGATAAGGACACATAAAAAACATGTGAAATGGAAACAAGAGCTCCATCTGTTTGCTACATATGAAAATAAATGAAGTATTAATATGCATTTTTTCATATTCACCACCTTGACCATAATAAAGGTAGAATATTCACTTAATGGCCACTCTATTAGGTACACCTGTTTAATTGCTTGATAATACAAATTGCTAATCAGCCAATCACACGGCAGCAACTCAGTGCATTTAGGCATCTAGATGACGACTTGCTGAAGTTCAAACTGAGCATCAGAATGGGGAAGAAAGGGGATTTAATGGGGTTGTCCCTAAAGAGCTTCCTTTACCTTAGTGCAGTCCTCCTTCACTTACCTCATCCTTCCATTTTGCTTTGAAATGTCCTTATTTCTTCTGAGAAATCCTCACTTCCTGTTCTTCTGTCTGTAACTCCACACAGTAATGCAAGGCTTTCTTCCTGGTGTGGAGAAAGCCTCTTGAGGGGGGATGGGGCGAGCAGGAGAGTCAGGACACCCACTAACCCACAGCTCCTTTCTCTATCTTCAAAGTAGAGAGTGTCCTTACTCTCCTGCTCACCCCCTCTCCCCTCAAGAGGCTTTCTCCACACCAGAGAGAAAGCCTTGCATTACTGTGTGGAGTTACAGACAGAAAAACAGGAAGTGAGGATTTCTCAGAAGAAATAAGGACATTTAAAAGCAAAATGGAAGGATGAGGTAAGTGAAGGAGGACTGCACTAAGGTAAAGGAAGCTATTTAGAGAATTTTTTTTTTACCTTTACAACCCCTTTAAGTGACTTTGAATGTGGCATGGTTGTTGGTGCCAGATGGCCTGGTCTGAGTATTTCAAAAACTTTTGATCTACTGAGAATTTCACACACAACCATCACTCTGAATTATATAGAATGGTCCAAAAAAGAGAAAATATCCAGTGAGCGGCAGTTGTGTGGGGGGAAAATGCCTTGTTGATGTTAGAGGAGAATGGGCAGATGGGTTCCAGATGATAGAAAGGCAACAGTAACTCAAATAACCACTACAAGAAAAGATATGCAGAATACCATCTCTGAATGCACAACACCTCGAAACCTCGAAGCAGATGGGCTGCAACAGAAGACAACACACAGGGTGCCACTCCTGTCAGCTAAGAACAGGAAACTGAGGCTACAATTCACACAAGATCACCAAAATTGGACAATAGAAGATTGGAAAAACATTGTCTGGTCTGATGAGTCTCGATTTCAGCTGCAACATTCAGATGGAGGGTCAGAATTTGGTGTAAACAAAAAGTATGGATCCATCCTGCCTTGTATCAACGGTTCAGGCTGGTGGTGGGGGTGTAATGGTGTGGGGGATATTTTCTTGGCACACTTTGGGCCTCTTAATACCAACTGAGCATTGTTTATACACAGGGGTCAAGTCCTGGGGAAAAAAGTGTGGGAACTCCCACCCAAGATCCACTGTACCTTAGTAATCCTTTATGTTACTGGCCGCTTCCTGTATTTGGATTCAACAGATAGTGTGCGGGTATTCTGTCACTTCCTCGATGCCGCAATGTTGCTTCTTTCTAAATCCCGCGATAACTCGTGGCAGACCTCCGCAATGTCTCCTGGGAACAATGACAAAAGCTCCCAGGAGACATTACGGCATCGAGGAAGTTTCGGAATACCCGCACACTACCTGATGAATCCATATACAGGAAGCGGCCAGTAACATAAAGGATTACTAAGGTTCGCCTGCCCCTGACAGAGACTCGAGCTGGGCATCGCCGCTTATTGAAGGATTGGCTCAGGTGGCTTGGCTGCTCTCAGCTGCTCTAGCCCTGCAAAGGGAACTGAGTTCCTGCTGTGAAAATAGTGCAGGAACTCCGTTCCCACGCGTTCCTGCAGGACTTGAGCCCTGTTTATACACCACGACCTACCTGAGTATTGTTGCTGACCATGTCCATCCCTTTATGACTACAGTGTCCCCATCTTCTGATGGCTCCTTCCAGCAGGATAATCAGGACCGATCCGCCCTATAAGCTCACTATGTAAGCCGCTTAGGGCCCCACAAAGTTGCGGAGGGCCCCCCAAATTACTAGAGGCCCCGCCTGGTGAGAAGTCATTTTCGGCCCCTCACCCCGCTTCTCAACTCGCTGGCTGCATGGGAGAAGAGGCAAGAAGTCACCACCCCCCGCTTCTCACTTTAATGTAAGGTGTCATTTCCGACAGCAGAACACCCCCTCCCCCCGCTTCTCGTGACATCCCATTTTCGGCAGCCCCCCCCCGCTTCTCAACTTTAATGTGACATGTCATTTTGCTTAGGGCCCCAGGGAGGGGGCATGCTCAGAATCACGTCGCATATACTCCCTAAGATACGTCGGCTCAATGCTTTCGACATGAACGCAACCTACGCCCAGCCCCATTCACGTACGACTTACGCAAACTATGTAAAATCCGACGGCTGTTCCGACGTCCATACCCTAACATGACTTACCCCTGCTTTATGAGGGATAACTTTACGCCGGACGTACGCCTTACGTAAACGGCGTAGCTTACTGCGATGGGCGCAAGTACGTTTGTGAATCGGCGTATCTAGGTCATTTACATATTTGACGCGTAAATCAATGGAAGCGCCCCTAGCGGCCAGCGTAAATATGCACCCAAGATACGACGGCGTAGGAGACTTACGTCGGTCGGATGGAGCCAGAATTCAGGCGTATCTGGTTTCAAGAATACGGCACATAGATACGACGGCGCATCCTAGAACTTACGCGGCGTATCAACAGATACGTTGGCGCAAGTTCTCTCTGAATCTGGCCCTGGGTGTTTTTGGCAGTTTGCTATGCGTGCTCGCTCCCAAGCCCCACTCTGTGTGTCCCTAAGACACACAGAGCATGTCTTGGCCCTGCCCCAGGCTCCCTCTCCATTGGCTGTGATTGACAGCAGAAAGAGCCAGTGGCTCCTGCTGCTGTATCTGAGCCAATGAGGATGGAGGGAGCCTCTGCTCCTGTGCATACCGCCGGATTGAGATCAGGCTCAGGTAAGTATAAGGCTAGGTTCACACTGCTGCGCTGCTAATTTGTTCCGTTTTTTCATCCTGTGTGAGGTGAGAATTTACCGCAAATTTACCGTGATTTTATGGCGAATTTCAGGAGTTGGACATAGCTGCGATTGATGTTCTAGCCAACGGAATCATAATGTAAAAAAGAAAGGTGTTAACTTCCTGTGTACTTCCTGGTTTTTGTGGAGAGTAGTGTGGTGGAATTCGCACATATGTGAACCATCAATGCGATTCCAGAACGATTTACATTGAAGTCTATGGAGCTGAATTTCTCATCGCACACGGATCAAACTCGCACAGGACCCTTTTTTGCACGCAGCTTAGATACGCACCGCACTGATGTGAACGGCACTAATATAAACCAATGACTCGCATGCAGCTTTTTGCACGCAGCTTAGATTCGCACCGCACTGATGTGAACGACACTTATGTAAAACAATGTTATTTAAATGATTCGCAACGGCTCAAATTCGCATTAGTGTAAACCGGACCTAAGACCTCTTTCAAATTGGGGCGGGAGGTGCGCTGACGGTATAACGGCGCTATCTTTAGTGGTGCTAAACCGTCGGAATTGCCACGGAATTGCGGAGGTATTCGGCCGCTAGCGGTGCAGTTTTAACCCCCACTAGAGGCCAAAAAAGGGTTAATACCGCCGGCAATGTGCCTCTGCAGAGGCGCATTGCCGGCGGTATTACCGTGGTTTCCCATTGCTTTCAATGGGAAGGAGCAGTGGAGGAGCGGTAAACACCACCTCAGTGTGGAAGCCCTCGGGCTTTCACACTGAGACTGCAGGGCAGGAGTTTTTCAGGCGGTATTTAGGTGCTATTTAGAGCGCTAAAACACCTGAAAAACTCTTCAGTGTGAAAGGGGTCTAAGGGTGGGACAGTACCGGCACTAAATAAGTGCAATTAGAGTAAAACATTTTTTATTTATTGGTACAAAAGATTAAAAACTAGAAGTAATATACATAAATCATAAAAGTAGGCATACAACAATACAGAAGTATAAAAAATCAATCAGTCAGGATGATCTCTACGTTGCAGATAGAGAAATGAGCTGTGTTAGTGGGCATCCTGACTCTTCTGTAGTCCAAGGGAGGGGGCGAGCACGACACTCCACACCAGGGAGAAAGCCTCGCATTACTGTGTGGAGTTACAGACAGAACAGGAAGTGAGGATTTCTTAGAAGAAATAAGGACATTTAAAAACAAAATCGAAGGATGAGGTAAGTGAAGGAGGACTGCACTAAGGTAAAGGAAGCTATTTGGGGAAAAAAAAACTTTAATGCTGTAAGGCAATCAGCATAACAGAGTGTGGATAGATGATCAAAGGGGTCCCTACAGCGCTCTCTCCTGCTGCTTCCAGTTACTAAGTGGCCTGATAACTGCTTCCTATATCATTCCTTCTCCCAAAGGGATTAAGTCAGCACAAATTACTCAGGTTGATAAGCCAGGCATAAGGAAATTGCGGAGAAAACAGGAGCCTCTATAGCAGTGATGGCGAACCTTGACACTCCAGATGTTTTGGAACTACATTTCCCATGATGCTCATGTACTCTGCAGTGTAGTGGAGCATCATGGGAAATGTAGTTCTAAAACATCTGGGGTGCCAAGGTTCGCCATCACTGCTCTATAGTGTAGTATGTTCGAAATAGCTATTTATTTATATCAATAGCAAAAACATTCAGGTACTCACATTTAAAAAGTTTCTAAACATGCACAACAGAAAACGATCAGCGAGCTTGGGGCCAGGACGTCACTTCCGTTGTCCGTATGTTCCTACGCGTGTCGTCACAGTCACGTGACTTCATCAGGGATCTTTTGTACCAATAAATGTTATTTTTTTTACTCTAACTGTACTTATTTAGTGCCAGTATAGTCCCACTCGTAGAGGGTATTCTACATGTGTCTATACATAGGGATGATGCCACTTTACCCACAGTAACCAGATCTATCCATATAGGTAGGTATAAGGGGGAGATGAGGGAGGGGGGCTGGGGGGAAGCTGCATACCAAATTTTTTTTTACTTTAATGCAGAGAATGCATTAAGGTAAAAAAAATGTCTGCCTTTACAATTATTTTAATAGTTTTGGTTAATATACCTTTCAAGGAAAGAACTCCCAAACTGTCTGCCTAATTACCTAATTAATGCAAATTTGGAATGTTCTCTTTTTCTTTAGACTGCAGCCTATTGTAGACAGACTTCTCATTCATAATGCTTTATATATTTTAAAGTTGCACATAATTTAGGTCAAGGTATTTTGAGGATGTGTTATAGTTAAAAAGAAATAAAATACAGGTGTACCTACTTTTATATACAAGATACCCGGGGGGCGGTGGCCCATGATGCCCACTTGAAGCTTGTTGAGATTCAATTTCATATCCCGTTGGTAAATTCTCAAAGATTGAGTGTGAGTACTTGCTGGAGCCCAACCATAGGAATACATCAGCCTTTGCTTGAACATTCCAGCCTGGACCTCTCTTTCCTGGGAGCTGTAAGGAGAGAAAAGCATTAAAAGGAATTCCTCACCCAGAAATTTCCTTTTTTTACGTATGTCAATGTCAGGGCCGATCCTAGGGTCACAGGCGCCTGGGTGCAGAAATATTTCTGGTGCCCCCACATGGGCGTGGTCGTTTTACTATCTCCTCCCCTTTACAAATGTTTCTATGGCAATGACTCAACCACAGATATGCTCCCCTACGAAATCTTCATTAACCTCGGATCGTTACATGATCTCTTAACAATAAACAAAATACAGGAAGAGAAGCAGAATACTTTATTGGGACCTGGAGGGGGGCCTCTCTGATGGACACAGAGAGGGCATTTGTTAGCGAGTCTGTTAGAAAGAGCCCCCCGACATACTACAGACATGATACAGGAGATGGTCAGAGACTACAGATATGATACAGAAGACGGTCAGAGACCGCAGACTTGGTATAGGAGACAGTCAGAGACTGCAGACATAGTACAGGAAACAGTCAGAGACTGCAGACATAGTACAGGAAACAGTCAGAGACTGCAGACATGGTACAGGAGACAGTCAGAGACTGCAGACACAGTACAGGAGATGGTCAGAAACTGCAGACATAGTACAGGAGATGGGCAGGGGCTGTGTATCCTATGCAATCTATCATGCCATAAAACATCTAGAGCAGGGGCAGCCCAGAGCACATGTAAAGGGATGCTGGGGATGCCATCCCCCAGCACACAGCACACTGAACACTGACTCACCTCGGTTCTCTCTCTGTGCAGCCCGAGATGGGATGTGGAGGCATTCCAACTGGAGTTGGTGGAGACAGTGCCAGATCCAAGCCTCCCAGTGTGAGGAATTAATTCCTGCACATCAGCACTCAGCAGCCACTGAAAACTAGAACCCTTGTGTCAGGAAGAGGATCGGCCCCTCCCCCAAGCACTGCCAGGCTGGACGGGCTGCCCTATGCTCACACATCAGTTCTGGACAGACACACACCTATGCTCAGAACACTAGTTCTGGACGGACACAAACAAGGAGAGAAGGAGGGATGGGTAAACTCTGGCACCTCGGCGCCCCCACCTCTGCAGGCGCCTGGGTGCAAAGCACCCTGTGCACCCTGCCTAGGATCGGCCCTGGTCAATGTTACAATGCAAAATGTAATTGTAGGGGGAAGGGGTATAGGCAAGCTGAGAAGAGTGAGAAGGCTTATAGAACCGTAGAGTAAATGGGGTAAACAAGATGTTGAGATGAATCAGAAGATTATTATTAATAGCTGGAATTCGGATAATCAACTGCAGCACATTCCTAAATTAACATAGGTATAACGAAAGATAATATGACTTTTAAGGTGCCACAAAAAATTTAGATACAAACGTATATATAAAAAAAAATCAAATGTATTAATACATAGCTAAAACCATCAGGATATCATACAATAACCATATGATAGATAAACAGCAGTATCTTCTTGCTCTACATGTTTCGCCATACAATAGCTTCCTCAGGAGATCTCAGGTAAGTACTGCATGTATGGTCACTGAATAATGATGTGTATCCTATATAAGCAAAAATTACTACTCAGATGTCTGGAAGATATTAATATTATGGAGATATTTGGTGCACCAAAGAGAAGGACACAGGGACTCCAAAAACAGAAGGCCTGTCAGTATATCCAATATCTAAAGGTTATTATTCAGTGGCAAAAAAACATCCATCCAAGCAAAAAATGCCCCCAGTTGTTTAACAATATTGATGATAAACTTTCCAAAAGGGAATTCTCAATCCTCAACGCTTAATGCCCCGCATGTCACTCCGCTCCAATATCTGGCCGCAGCGTGGATAAATGGATGATTGCTTGGATGGATTGTTTTTTTTTTTGCCACTGAATAATAATTTTTAGATATTGGATATACTGACATACCTTCTGTTATTAGAGTCCCTGTGTCCTTCTCTGTTGTGCACCAAATATCTCCATAATATCAATATCCTCCAGACAACTGAGAGGTCATTTTTGCTTATATAGAATATGCATCATTATTCAGTGACCATACTTGCAGTACTTACCTGAGATCTCCTGAGGAAGCCACCGTATGGCGAAACATGTAGAGCAAGAAGCTACTGCTGTTTTTCTATCAATTGGTAATTGTATGATGATATCCTGATGGTTTTATCCATGTATTAATAAATTCGATATATTTTTTGTATATATACGTTCGTATCAAAATTTTTTGTGGCACCTTAAAAATCATATTATCTTCTCTTTCGTTATACCCAGGAGTCAGAATATGTAAAGATAGGGTGAAGGAGATGCAGAGGATGCTGAGATGAGTGAGGAGGCTCAGAACTGTAGGGAGAGGAGAGAGCACGGGATGCTGAGAGAAGTTTTAGAAGGTTCAGAACTTTAAAGGGGTGGTGGTGCAAGGGATACAGTCAGAAGTCTAAGACAACTGTAGTTAAAGCACCAGAAAAGAGTAAACCCAACTTATGAGCACATTCTAGCATTTTTTTTTAAATCACATGGCGCAGGGGATGGGGCTTTTACAAATGGGCAATGTTATTTGGACCTGGGGCAGCTTGTTGTCTGTATACAGCCCTGAGTAAATGTCTAACCCTCAAAAGGAAGTCAAAAAGGTTGAACACCACTGCTTTTTTATATTTAACAAAATGTGCCAAGAAACAGGTGTTATGGAAAGGTTAGATTCTGAATTGATTGTTCCTGGGGAACAGCTCTCTAAATGTCAGCTACTTACTTTAAAAAAAAGTGTTTTGATCTTTCCACAGTGGTGGCCTTTCTCTTCAGGCGTTGGGGAGTACAGAATATCTCTGGCTGGTATCCGAGCATAGGCCACTCGCTTGTTGTTACTGAGGAGCCAGATGAAGACGTCAGGCACTGTGTGTTGTGGCTGCAGAAGAAAGGAGAACAACTTTAGTTTTTACTAGAGGAGCACCGAAATGGAAATTTCAGAACCAAAACAAAACCGAAATAAAAAAAAATGTCAGGCCGAAACCGAAAATTACTTTTTTTTTTTAAATAATTGTATGTTAAAACACCACCCTCACCTCCTGCCACAATCTCCTCCTGCCAGCTCCTGCCCCCACCACCCCCTGCCACCATCACCTCCTGCCAGCTCTTGCCGCCATCACCTCCTGCCCCCACCACCTCCTGCCAGCTCTTGCCACCATCACCTCCTGCCAGCTCTTGCCGCCATCACCTCCTGCTCCCACCACCACCACCTCCTGCCAGCTCTTGCCGCCATCACCTCCTGCTCTCACCACCACCTCCTGCACCCTCCACCCCCACCTCCTGCCACAATCAGCTCTTGCCACCATCACCTCCTGCCCCACCACCTCTTGCCAGCATTACCTTCTGCCACCATCACCTCACCCACCTCCTGCCATGGTGCCACCATTACCTTTTCCACCATCGCCTCATGCCCCCACCACCTCCTGCCAGCATTACCTTCTGCCGCTATCACCTCACCCACCTCCTGCCACAGTGCCAGCATAACCTTCTTCCACCATCACCTCATGCCCCCACCACCTCCTGCCACCATCACCTACTGCCACCACCAGCTTCTTTATTACCTTAAAGCTGGGCTGTGCTGTGCTGTGCTGGACATGTCTGTGCTGTGCTGGGCTCAGGGCTGTGCTGGGCTCAGGGCTGTGCTGGGCTCTGGGCTGTGCAGAGCTCTGGGCTGTGCTGGGCTCTGGGCTGTGCTGGGCTGGACTGGACTGGACAGGACTGGGCTGTCACGGCTCTGTCCTTTGTCTATGGTGAGTGCACTGCACGAGCCAACGAGTGTCACTGCCAAAGTGTCCCTCCTGAGTCCTCCTGACTCGATCGGCTATTCAAAATTAAAACGTAACTGCGCATGCGCCACCCGGCCGAGCGGATACAAGCTTTCCCGAAGCCATAGACAGAGGACGGAGCCGTGACAGCCTAGCGGCGTGCTGTCTGTAAAACGGACGGTTGGCAACACAGCATTATCTGCAATTTTTAAGCTGTTTCGGCATGTCCCCAAAACAGCTGTTTTCGGCCGATATATATCGGCCACCGATATATCGGTGCATCCCTAGTTTTTACTCTTATGCCATGTACAGACGATCGGACATTCCGACAACAAAACCGTGGATTTTTTTCCCACGGATGTTGGCTCAAACTTGTCTTGCATACACACGGTCACACAAATGTTGTCGAAAATTCAGAACGTCAAGAACGCGGTGACGTACAACACGTACGACGAGCCAGGGAAAAATTAAGTTCAATAGCCAGTGCGGCTCTTCTGCTTGATTCCGAGCATGCGTTGTCTTTTGTGCGTCGGAATTGGCTACACACGATCGGAATTCCTGAACCAGCTCTCAAACATTTGTTGTTGGAAATTCCAACAGCAAATGTCCGATGGAGCATACACGGTCGGATTTTCCAACAACAATCTCACATCAAACATTTGTTGTCGGAAATTCCGACCATGTGTACGCGGCATTATGGAATAGTTTGGTAGCTGCCATATTCGATTTGTATATGATCCAGGGTTTCATTATTATTCTTCCCTCTATGCTTAGGGGGGTGCGGTGGGTGACTTATCAAAATCTGTAAGCCCATTTAAGATCCTGCGCCCCCCCCCCATGTGAATGAGTAGGGGGTACCCCTACTTATTCACCTCTAAAGTTTAAAAAGTAAATAAAAACACAGAGACCGTTTTTGACAATCTCTATTAAAAAACAAAAAATAAATAAAATAAATGTCCCTCAAAGTAGATCCAACGTCAATAACAATCCCCGTCACTACTGCCAACCCAAAAAAATCTGGTTGTGGGGAAGAGGTCCTTGGGGGGGGGGGGGGGCACCCATGTTAAGGGTATGTGGTCCGGTATTGTTCCGGAGGGGGGTGCTCGCTCAGCCCCCTCGTTTCTGGCCTACCGGGCGGCATGCTCAGATAAGGGTCCGGTATGGATTTTGGGGGGAACCTTGCTGTTGTTCATTTGTTTACATTTATCTGTCAGTAAGGAAGCCCGCTGACAGCTGATAAGTCATTGGTTGTTAAGGACGTGGCGGCTGACTATTCTTTACACAGAATATGAATCGTTATGAAAATGTGAAACTCGTTAGAAAACCAATATACAACACAAAATTAAATGCATTTCAGATATATCCACAACCAAAAATAAATTTATCTAAATTTATATTCGAACCAAAACAAATTGCAGTTCCATGCTAGTGCACACTGCCGTCTGCAGGTGCACTGTCCAGCCACTGTACAATATTGTCTTAACCACTTAAGCCCCGGAGCATTTGGCTGGCCAAAGACCAGGCCACTTTTTGCGATTCGGCACTGCGTGGCTTTAACTGACAATTGCACGGCTGCGCGACGTGGCTCCCAAACAAAATTGATGACCTTTTTTTCCCACAAATAGATCTTTCCTTTGGTGGTATTTGATCACCTCTGCGGTTTAGGCCGATATGTATTCTTCTACATATTTTTGGTTAAAAAAAAATCGCAATAAGCATATATTGATTGGTTTGCGCAAAAGTTATAGCGTCTACAAAACAGGGGATATGGCATTTTTATTATTAATTTTTTACTAGTAATGGCGACGATCAGCGATTTTGATCATGACTGCGACTTTATGGCAGACACATCGGAGACTTTTCACACATTTTTGGGGCCATTGTCATTTTTACAGCGATCAGTGCTATAAAAATGCAATGATTACTGTGAAAATGACACTGGCAGTGAAGAGGTTAACTACTAGGTGGCGTTGAAGGGGTTATGTGTGTCCTAGGGAGTGATTCAAACTGTTAGGGGGAGGAGCTACCAGTGACACGTCACTGATCACTGTTCCCGATCACAGGGAACATTCGATCAGTGACATGTCATTAGGCAGAACAGGGAAATGCTTTGTTTACAAAGGCATCCCCCTGTTCTGCCTTTGCCGACCGCAATCGCGGGCCGCCCAGGAACATCGGTACGGCCATTTGCCTGCCCGTGCCATCGTGTCGACGTTTATCGTCGTGCGGCGGTCGCTATGTGGTTAAAGCAGGATTCCTGATATTGCTTTTTTGCATAGTTATATAAATGTAAATATGTATGTGCCATACCTGGCTGATTACCTGTGGAAGCAGATAAGCAGTGTAGTAGGCAATGCGCTTGACTGGACCAAGGTAAGATTGTGATGTCATTGCCTTGCCTCTCCACCATCCAATTAGAGAAGGCAAGCATGTATTGACAAATATGCATGCATAACCACCAACATTCTCCTTATCATGAGCACACATATAGGGGTTATTTTTCAAAATGTCAAGTTTTACTTCTTCAGAAAAGTACCCATATGTGTGAGCATGTAAAGGTGAGTGACAGCGGTTACGCGTGTATAGCCTCACACAGCATTTTGTGTAATGCATGTCAGCAAGTTACACACCCTGGGTGCCACAACAACAGGCTGATTTTACGGCCATATGCTCTACTGTATAACCATATGCAAGAGCCCTTACAATGTTTAGCTGCAGCATTGCATACCTCATCCACCAAAAACTTGAGCCTGTCAATGAAACTTTGCATCTCTCTGGTCATCTCGTTCACTGACATTTTCTTCTTCTGCTGTACAATTGTTTTGGCTTCGCTTGACATTCCTTCCTGAAAGTTACAAGAGACATGGGTTTAAAGGGTCACCTCAGCTAAGCCAAGCCACAGCAGTGAATATGAACCTGGCTTTACTAAAACCCTTAAAAGTCCCCCTGTGAGGATACAATAGCTCAGCAGGTTGATCGATGTACTAATATCGCACAATTAGTACAGTGAGCTACTTCCGAGCTCCTCATTTTTTTCTCGTTCAGCTCACTCGGTTTTTGTACTGTCAATTCTATATTCAGTAAACTGGGTTGAAGCTGTCAATTCTTTGTCTAGTGACTCAGGGGTCTCCAAACTATGGCCCTCCAGTTGTGCAGGAACTACAATTCCCACCATGCCTAGTCATTTCTGTGAATTTTAGGCCCCGTACACACGAGAGGATTATCCGCTGGAAACGGTCCTCCGGACCGTTCCCGCGGATAAATCCTCTGGCGGATTTTGATCTGATGGTTGTAGTAACCATCAGATCGAAATCCGCGCAAAATCCATCCGCGGTGACGTGTCGCACCGTTGCCGCGATGATGACGCGGCGACGTGCGCGACGCTGGAAGATAAAGACTTCCACGCATGCGTCGAATCATTACGACGCATGAGAGGGAGAGGAGCGGACGGATTGATCCGGTGAGTCTGTACAGACCACCGGATCAATCCGCTGGACAGGATTCCAGCGGATAGATTTCTTAGCATGCTAAGAAATTTATATCCGCTGGAAATCCATCGGCCGGAAAAATATCCGCGGGAAAAATATCCGCTCGGACGTACACACCACCGGATCTATGCGCTGGAACTGATCTGCGGATAAATCCCAGCGGATAGATCCGGTGGTGTGTACGAGGCCTTAGAGTTTTACAATGCTTCATGGGCAGGGGTGGACTGACAACTCATGGGGCCCCCGGGCAATAGAAGATTATGGGGCCCCCGGGCTTACAGATGGCAACCAAGCCAGGAGGCAGTACAGAGGCGGGGCAGCTAAAATCTCGGGATTTTCACATCAAAAGCATGTCGGTTTTGGAAATATCAGGGACAGATGTAAAAAAAACACAGCTTTTTACATACTGTCGTTAGTTTTACTGAGCCTGGCAACCCTGATGGGCCCCCTAGTGGCATGGGGCCCTCGGGCAGTGCCCGAGAGCCTCAATGGTCAGTCCGCCCCTGTTCATGGGACGTGTAGTTCCCCAAAAGCTGGAGGCCTGTAGTTTGGAGATCCCTGGTCAACTTCACAAGTGACCAAATTCTATTAGTCAGTCAAACATATGGTTGGTAGGTCTCTTTGTTGCTAGAAAGTGGAGAAAATTTACAAAGAATTATCCAGAGTACAGCCAAATTTTTGTAGACCTGGACTATGTTTGAATCATTATATAAAGGTTAAATTCTGTGCTTACCCATAAAGTTAATTATATAATGAGTACAATGTGTAGGTGCTGCTACTCAAAAATCGAAAATACTCAATTCAAACAATATGTATACAAATGAGTACGCAATCCTAATAATATGATAAAATATTTGACAAAAAAAACAAATTCGCATTCAAAATGTCCACTTTAGTGATCAAAAAGGATTCCAAAAAATGTGTCCATAGGTGCCTTAGTGCGGAATCATGAATATCCAAGCTTTTGTGCAATATGTTCTTTCACAATTGATGACAAAGCCTCTTACCAGAGAGGATGGATCCCAGGATATAGGGAACAAAGACGCTCAGTTTAATTAAGACCAGCTGCAATATTCTATTCCTTCAACTCCGTCAAGCGACCTGGTAGCACTGGTAGCTGCGCCTGGATATGGGAATAATTCCAATATATTCCCTGCTCCACTGATTATCCAGCTGAGTGTTCTCCAGCACAAGGAGAATTCCAGATGCCTCAATGGTGGATATTCCAATGCGGCGGCTCCTCTGCTGCTTCTTCCAGCAATGTCTCCTCTTTACTTCATACTTCATGGAACTTTTGTGCAACTGGAATTCTCCTTGTGCTGCACAGCACTCAGCAGGATAATACTACCAGGTCGCTTGAGGGAGTTGAAGGAATGGAATATCACAGCTGGTCTTAATAAAACCGAGCTTCTTTGATCCCTATATCCTGGGATCCATCCTCTCTGGTAAGAGGCTTTGTCATCAATTGTGAAAGAACATATTCCACAAAAGCTTGGATATTCATATGTTTGCACACCCTGCAGAGTTAATGTCTTGTACTGCCCCCTTTGGCAAGTATCACAGCTTGTAAACGCTTTTTGTAGCCAGCCAAGAGTCTTTCAATTCTTGTTTGAGGTATCTTTGCCCATTCTTCCTTACAAAAGTCTTCCAGTTCTTTGAGATTTCTGGGCTGTCTGTCACACACGGCTCTTTTAAGGTCTATCCATAGATTTTCAATTATGTTGAGGTCAGGAGATTGTGAAGGCCATGGCAAAACCTTCAGTTTACGCCTCTTGATGTAATCCCCCGTGGATTTTGAGGTGTGTTTGGGATCATTATCCATTTGTAGAAGCCATCCTCTCTTTAACTTCAGCTTTTTCACAGATGGCATCAAGTTACCATCCAAAATTTGCGGAATTTTGTTGAATCCATTTTTCATTCTACTTGTGAAATGTTCCCTGTGCCACTGGCTGCAATACAACCCCAAAGCATGATTGATCCGCCCCCATGCTTAACAGTTGGACAGAGGTTCTTTTCATTAAATTCTGTGCCCTTTCTTCTCCAAACGTACCTTTGCTCATTCCGGACAAAAAGTTCTATTTTAACCTCATCGGTCCACAGAACTTGTTTCCAAAATTCATCAGGCTTGTCTATATGTTCATTTGCAAAGTTCAAACGCTGATTTTTGTGGTGAGGACGTAGAAGAGGTTTTCTTCTGATGACTCTTCCATGAAGCCCATATTTGTACAAGTATCTCTTTATAGTGGAATAGTGTACCACAACTCCAGTGTCTGCCAGATCTTTCTGGCGGGATCGTGCAGTCAAACGTGGGTTTTGAATTGCTTTTCTCACAATCCTGCAAGCTTTTCTGTCTAAAAAATGTCTTGGTCTTCCAGATCTTGCTTTAACTTCCACTGTTCCTGATGACTGCCATTTCTTAATTACATTCCGAACAGAGGATATTGACATCTGAAAATGCTTTGCTATCTTCTTATATCCTTCTTCAGCTTTGTGAGCGTCAACTATTTTCAGTTTCAGTTTTCTAGACAACTGCTTAGGTCCCGTACACACGTCCGAGGAACTCGAGGGGCAAAACTCATCGTTTTGCTCGTCGAGTTCCTTGTGAAGCCGCCGAGGATCTCGGCGAGCCAACTTTCCTCATTGAACAACGAGGAAATACAGGGAGTGCAGAATTATTAGGCAAGTTGTATTTTTGAGGATTAATTTTATTATTGAACAACAACCATGTTCTCAATGAACCCAAAAAACTCATTAATATCAAAGCTGAATATTTTTGGAAGTAGTTTTTAGTTTGTTTTTAGTTTTAGCTATTTTAGGGGGATATCTGTGTGTGCAGGTGACTATTACTGTGCATAATTATTAGGCAACTTAACAAAAAAATATATATATATACCCATTTCAATTATTTATTTTTACCAGTGAAACCAATATAACATCTCAACATTCACAAATATACATTTCTGACATTCAAAAACAAAACAAAAACAAATCAGTGACCAATATAGCCACCTTTCTTTGTAAGGACACACAAAAGCCTGCAATCCATGGATTCGGTCAGTGTTTTGATCTGTTCACCATCAACATTGCGTGCAGCAGCAACCGCAGCCTCCCAGACACTGTTCAGAGAGGTGTACTGTTTTCCCTCCTTGTAAATCTCACATTTGATGATGGACCACAGGTTCTCAATGGGGTTCAGATCAGGTGAACAAGGAGGCCATGTCATTAGTTTTTCTTCTTTTATACCCTTTCTTGCCAGCCACGCTGTGGAGTACTTGGACGCGTGTGATGGAACATTGTACTGCATGAAAATCATGTTTTTCTTGAAGGATGCAGACTTCTTCCTGTACCACTGCTTGAAGAAGGTGTCTTCCAGAAACTGGCAGTAGGACTGGGAGTTGAGCTTGACTCCATCCTCAACCCGAAAAGGCCCCACAAG
Organism: Rana temporaria; assembly: GCF_905171775.1. Lineage (NCBI taxonomy): Eukaryota > Metazoa > Chordata > Amphibia > Anura > Ranidae > Rana > Rana temporaria. The sequence goes on along the minus strand of NC_053493.1, from coordinate 392,105,327 downwards.
CTCATCTTTGATGATACCAGCCCAAACCAGTACTCCACCTCCACCTTGCTGGCGTCTGAGTCGGACTGGAGCTCTCTGCCCTTTACCAATTCAGCCACGGGCTCTTCCATCTGGCCCATCAAGACTCACTCTCATTTCATCAGTCCATAAAACCTTAGAAAAATCAGTCTTGAGATATTTCTTGGCCCAAACTTTCGATCCCCACTGTATATAGGCTGACTTGTCTTTATTGTCAGTCAGACATTGGCGAGCCAACCGCCATTGTATGTCTGTGATAACTGCAGCTCTGCTTCATAAGATCTCCAGAAACAATATGTTTATCTACATCCTAATGAGCAAAGGTGACTCTACAGATGGAATTATAACCTACTAGTACACTCTGGGCTCTCTGCAAAGAAAATGTCTTACCAGTTCTTGCCTACAAAGTGTAACTCTCTTCTTATCCAAGAGCGTTGCATCCAGTATTTTAGTTTTCTTTTCTGCGGCAGAGATGAATGCCCTGAACAATGACAGATTGAAGATTACAAATGAGTGACATGTTAGGTTTTAGTGGATTAGATTAATTTTAAGTGTCAGGCTAAAGTCAACATGAACTATTCTGAACTTTTATAAGTAAAGGTTCTGGTCAAGTGTGACAATTTTTCACGTTGGCATGATTTTGACAATAAATGTTGATTATAAGTGCCTTTACATGCCCCATTTGAAGAGGATTTCAAAGAAGTCCTCTCCGTACTGGGACATGAGGTTCCCACAGTTCTTTTGTAAATGACAACACACTGTTGCTTAAATTACACAGAGCTCAACAGTGAATGCAGTTATTGAAAGACAGAACTGCTATATTCTCAAGATTTATAGTTTTATAGAACAATGACGGGCAGAGTAGATAAGGGGAAGGTACATATACTGTTTTATAACTATGTACATCTTTGGCCTCCATTCCTCAATCTCTAGTAGACTATTCATAGGTCTCTAAAGACTAGCCATGGATGGTGGTGAACAAGTGCTGTTTGTTTCTCACACATCTTGCATATCCAAAGACAGTTTAAGGCGCAATGGGGCCCCAGGCAACAGTTTTGCTTCTCCACCCCATGCCTTTGATTGACATTAGTAAAGATTGCAGATGGCAGAGGCTAAAGCTGCCCCATCTGCATTGGCTTGGTCCATACCCTCTGACATTAAAAGCCAACAAGTATCCTGTGAAGTGGCAGGTGGGGGCAAATGTTTGACCCCATGTGTTTTCGTCTGGTTAGCTGCAGGAGCCTAAAAGTTGTCGTTGGGCTTTCTGCACATCCATCAGGCTCTAGGTTCCTGCCTAGGTTGTTTTCCTGCCTATCGCTTCTCACTCTTTTCTAAAAAAAGAAGGAAGGACTGTCCACAACTTGGAAAATCTCCATGTGGGATAATTAAGCGCTATGTGTCACCACTAGGGTATCTCTAAACAGCCTGAAAACTGACCAAGGGGGTTATTTACGAAAGTCAAATCCACTTTGCACTACAAGTGCAAAGTGCATTTGAAATTGCACTGAAAGTGCACTTGGAAGTGCAGTCGCTGTAAATCTGAGGGAGACATGGATGGACAATAAAAAACAGCATTTTAGCTTGCACATTATTGGATGATAAAATCAGCAGAGCTTCCCCTCATTTCAGATCTACCCCTCAGATTTACAGTGATTGCACTTCCAAGTGCTCTTTCAGTGCAATTTCAAGTGCAGTTTGCACTTGTAGTGCAAAGTGGATTTGCCTTTTCGTAAATAACCCCCTAAGGGTTACATGGAAAGTTAAACCGGGGTCCTTTTACGGCCATGTGAAGTCTTGCTTCACTCCACTGCTACAACCTGTGCCAGTGGCAGCCTATGTTATTGGGTTGTACTGTATATTGCCTACACCTGGACTCTACAACCCTCCAATCAAGAGCCTGCAAAGGATAATCAAAAGCTGCAAAGAGCATTGTGCAAAATTTGTGCTAGGCCTCGTACACACGACGGGACCTGTCCGATGAAAATGGTCCGCGGACCGTTTTCATCGGACATGTCCGCTGGGATCATTTGGTCTGATGGCTGTACACACCATCAGACCAAATTCCCCGCGGACAGGATATGCGGTGACGTGGCCGCGACGATGACGCGGCGACGTGCGCGACTCTGGAAGGTCAATGCTTCCACGCATGCGTCAAATCACTTCGACGCATGCGAGGGCTTTCGGCCGAGCGGACATCTCCGGTGAGTCATACAGACGACCGAACATGTCCGACGGACAGGCTTCCAGCGGACATGTTTCTTAGCATGCTAAGCCGGGAATCCGGTCCAGTCAGCCGTACAGACGACCGAACATGTCCACGGAAACTGGTCCGCGGACCAGTTTCAGCAAACATGTTCGGTCGTGTGTACGAGGCCTTATGCTAAAACCCTATCAGCTGAATATTAACATGAATACAGTACATACGCAGATAGGAAAAACATACTTGCTCTGGCTAATAAAATCCGTTAGAACCTCCCTCATCTTTTCTTCTGGTGCAAAATCAGAGATCTTGATGAGCTCCTTCATGTGTTCCAATCCCTCGTGCTGAAAATGAAAATATAAAATGTTGGCTCAATGCTTATTGGCTATCACTGAACAATAACATCATGGCTGCAGCAATACCAAAAGGGTGAACCATCACAAGGTTTAAGCCAGGACCAATAATTGAGGTTCCACTGTCCGATAACTTTGTCTATTGGTCAGAGAGATTTTGTATTTTATGAAAGAGAAACATGCCCCTACAAGTGCTTTTGTTAGTACAGGATCTTTAATAAAACAATACATTTTATTGAGGATTTTCCACTATGACAGCACTGTCTGCCCATTAACCTCCCTGGCGGTATGATTATTTCAGATTTTAGGTGCTGAAAGCGGTATCATTATTTTGCAAGGAAATTTGGCGTTTTATATTGTAGGCCTGCAATTCTTAGGAATAACTCACTTAAATCTGTCCGAAAAAGAGTCTAGCAGACATCTCGGGTATTAAAAAGTTTGAAAAACAAAATCATAAATTATAATATAATAAATAATTATAAATAATTATAACAAATAATATAATTATAATAAAAATTATTCAATAATATAATCAACTCAAAATCACTGAAATTTGCTCAGTTGCATTGCATTATTTTTTTATGACAAATTTCCCCACAAATTGCTATCGCTCAATTCTGCAAGTGATTATAATTTATTATCGCTGTTTTCTAGCTGATCTAAAAACACTTTTGACATAAAGGGACACTTTTGGTTGTTATGGACAATCTACAGTTTGCAGGCAGAAAGAACAGTTTTTATTTTATAAAAGTACATGCAGAACACTGGGCAGACCACTAGGGACAAAGGGGGTGTGTATTTTTTACATACAGTACTGTAATCTGTAAGATTACAGTATACTGTATGTATTGTGTTTATTGTTTATTTACTTTTTTGAATTTGGCGCCGTTCTCCGCCCCCGTGCGTCGTAACGTCGCAAGGAACAGAGATCGGCGGCACTGGGACACTGTGAAACGAGGGAGGAGACACTGCTCGCTCACACAGCGCGGCAGCGTCGCAAGATCCAGGGACAAGGTAAGTAAAACATGCCTGTGGCTTCTGCGAGGCGATCCCGACTGTGGTTTGGGGTTACCGCTTTTGGTACAGAAATCTTACCCCGAGCCACACTCGGGAATACCACCAGGCGGGTTAAACAATATCATTGTGTGCCTGCCCTCTGCACTACAAGCACATGGTAATTAAATCAGGTAGAAGCCAGTTTGCTGAACCACATTGCTCCACCATTTGGCCTAAGCAACCGGTCCCCATAAAACAAAAGGAGATTGTGAGCTGATCGCTGGGTTCATTAAGGGATATCTAAACTCAAAACGTAAAATGTAGTATACTGTAGCTTATCTGGTGTAGTCTGTGCGTTAGCTTTCTTTTTCCTTTGTCCTTTTTGTTCTTTTTTTCAGCTTTTTTTCTTTAATTTTACATACTATCTCTCCCATGTCTAGAATTGTTCTCCATTGTGTCAATGGGGGAAGTCAATAGTTGTCACATAGGCTGGACTTCATACATGTCTGCCTTTGTTCATTTCCATTAAATGAAGAATTGATGAGACTAGTAATTATAAAACAATAAAGATAAGGTTCTTGATGCCTCTTTTTAACTCACAGGAAATTACAAGATTGTGGTCATAAAACACTTTAGACAGTCCTCTTTAAACCCTTTTAATTTCCTCCAACTTTCAGGAAGCTGTAATTTCCATAGACATGTCAAGAGGTTGCATTGGTGGGCCAGTAAACTAGGTTGTGCATGCTGGGCTTGTAACGCAAAAATAAAAAACCTGATTAAGCTCAACACTATTAAGTGTAAAGAGGTTTGTGCTGCACCTTATGCCGCATACACACAACCGTTTTTCATGACGAGAAAACTGCAATTTTTTATATTGGTCGTGTATATGCTTCATAGCAGTTTTCTTGATGCCCGCCAAAAAAAACTGCTCTATTTTTTCTCGTCGTTTTTCCCGTCGTTCTTTTTATCGTCGTGAAATGGACTGAAAAGCACGAATCGTCTCTCACCAAACTTTTACTAACACAAGGATCAATAAAAGCAGCCCAAAGGGTGGTGCAATTTGAATAGAACTTCCCTTTTATAGTGCCGTTGTACGTGGTGTAGCACGTGTTGTACGTCACCGCGCTTTGCTTGAGCTTTTTTTTTCATGAACGTGTGTATGCAAGGCAGGCTTGAGAGGAATCACGACGAATCACGTTGAGAAAAACTTAGTTTTTTTGCATGACAGGAAAAATGGTTGTGTGTACTCGGTTGTATAAGTCTACGTGGAGGCATACTGCTGCTAAATCCTGCCTTCTGTTATCCTATCCATTACAAGCTCCTCAGTGGTCTGTAAGGACTCAAGGGATTCGGCTTATGCTTAAAATTAAGGAAGTCAAGCCTTGACTGAAGTTCTGAATTTCCTCACTCTAACCAAAACTAAGATAAATAAAATTCTAGTTGGCCTTTAAAGCATCATCCCACCCAAAAGTCATATTAACGTTGTATGGTGGAGCCTAGTTGCCTGAGTCTACTCTTGGCTTTTTATATGGTTTGGATTAGGGTTGTCCCGATACTAGTATCGGTATCGGGACCGATACTGAGTATTTGCTGGAGGAATTGTACTCCCGCAAATACCCCCGATGCCTAAATAGAATACTTGCCGCCCCCCCCCCCCGCCGCCGCCGCATATCGCAAATCCGCCGCTGCCGCGTTAATCACCGTGCGGCGAACATTACAGGCACCTTTAGTTTGAATAGCTGTTTTGCCCGCTGCGCCATGTATAGACACTCCCCCTTGGACGGATCTGTCCAATCCCGAGCAAGGGGGAGTGTCCTTTACACGGTGTGGCAGGGAAAACAGCTATTCAAACGAAAGCTGCCTGTAATGTTCGCCGCACGGTGATTAACGCGGCGGTGGCATCATCATTAGGTATGGGGGACATGGCTGCATATGTTTGGGGACATGGCTGCATATATGGGGGACATGGCTGCATATATGGGGGACATGGCTGCATATATGTGGGGGGACATGGCTGCATATATGTGGGGGGACATGGCTGCATATATGTGGGGGGACATGGCTGCAATATGTGGGGGGACATGGCTGCAATATGTGGGGGGACATGGCTGCATATATGTGGGGGGACATGGCTGGATATATGTGGGGGGACATGGCTGCATATATGGGGGACATGGCTGCATATATGTGGGGGACATGGCTGCATATATGTGGGGGACATGGCTGCATATGTTTGGGGACATGGCTGCATATGTTGGTGGACATGGCTGCATATGTGGGGGACATGGCTGCATATGTGGGGGACATGGCTGCATATGGGGGGGACATGGCTGCATATGGGGGGACATAGCTGCATTTGTGGGGGGGACATGGCTGCATTTGTGGGGGGACATGGCTGCATTTGGGGACACATTTAAAAAAAAGTATCGGTATTCGGTATCGGCCAGTACATAAAAAAAAGTATCGGTACTTGTACTCGGTCCTAAAAAAGTGGTATCGGGACAACCCTAGTTTGGATGCTCCTATGCCGTGTACAGACGATCGGACATTCCAACAACAAAACCGTGGACTTTTTTCCGACGTATGTTCGCTCAAACTTGTCTTGCATACACACGGTCACACAAATGTTGTCGGAAATTGCGAACATCAAGAACACGGTGACGTACAACACGTACGACAAGCCGAGAAAAATGAAGTTCAATAGCTAGTGCGGCTCTTCTGCTTGATTCCGAGCTTGCGTGGAATTTTGTGCGTCAGAATTGTGTACACATGCTCGGAATTTCCGACAACAAGTTTTGTTGTCAGACAATTTGAGAACCAGCTCTCAAACATTTGTTGTCGGAAATTCCGACAGCAAATGTCTAATGGAGCCTACACACAGTCGGATTTTCCGACAACAAGCTCACATCGAACATTTGTTGTCGGAAATTCCGACCGTGTGTATGCGGCATAACAGTGAGATCTTCATGTTATAATTCCCAACTCTATTCTTGTCCACCTAGGAGTTTTGGGTGTTCCTTCTCACCTTTGTGTGTTTTATCTCCTCTTTTTACACTCGGTAAAATACAAAATACATACAGAATCCAGCAGGGATAGGAACCCCTGAAGACATCCACAGCAGATGTTCAGAGATCCCACTAATAGTCCTTGAAATAAGAAACTGTGAGCTGGTTTAACTCTCTGCCATCTGATCTTAAAGTTGACTTCAATGTCAGTAAATTTTTAGAGACATGTATTTCTTTGTAACAGGCAATTTCCAATATAATTGTGCTGACCCCATAACTTAATACCGCCAGTGCCTATGCTGTAAAGGATATATCACCCACCAAATGTTCTTGGGGCTTTCTAACCCTGCGGTACTATAATAGTTTTATTTTATACCAATTTCACTGCCTTGGTAATCATGAATATTGGTAATTTAATTACTTGGCTTGACTTATTCATATTACCTTACCCTTTAGTCTGGTACAAAACATTACATTTTCACATTCCTCGGCAGGAAAGGTCCCGCAGCCATTGCAGATTAATGTGGAAACTGCAGAAATCTACTTTACAGAGTTCTCAGGGAATAGAAATTGCAAGTACAGTGGGGATCGAAAGTTTGGGCACCCCCGGTAAAAATTTGTATTAATGTGCATAACGAAGCCAAGGAAAGATGGAAAAATCTCCAAAAGGCATCAAATTACAGATGAGACATTCTTATAATATGTCAAAAAAAGTTAGATTATATTTCCATCATTTACACTTTCAAAATTACAGAAAACAAAAAAATGGCGTCTGCAAAAGTTTGGGCACCCTGCAGAATTTATAGCATGCACTGCCCCCTTTGCAAAGCTGAGACCTGCCAGTGTCATGGATTGTTCTCAATCATCGTCTGGGAAGACCAGGTGATGTCAATCTCAAAGGTTTTAAATGCCCAGACTCATCTGACCTTGCCCCAACAATCAGCACCATGGGTTCTTCTAAGCAATTGTCTAGAAAACTGAAACTGAAAATAGTTGACGCTCACAAAGCTGGAGAAGGCTATAAGAAGATAGCAAAGCGTTTTCAGATGTCAATATCCTCTGTTCGGAATGTAATTAAGAAATGGCAGTCATCAGGAACAGTGGAAGTTAAAGCAAGATCTGGAAGACCAAGAAAAATATCAGACAGAACAACTCGCAGGATTGTGAGAAAAGCAATTCAAAACCCACGTTTGACTGCACGATCCCTCCAGAAAGATCTGGCAGACACTTGAGTTGTGGTATACTATTCCACTATAAAGAGATACTTGTACAAATATGGTCTTCATGGAAGAGTCATCAGAAGAAAACCTCTTCTACGTCCTCACCACAAAAATCAGCGTTTGAACTTTGCAAATGAAGATATAGACAAGCCTGATGCATTCTGGAAACAAGTTCTGTGGACCGATGAGGTTAAAATAGAACTTTTTGTCCGGAATGAGCAAAGGTACGTTTGGAGAACAAAGGGCACAGAATTTAATGAAAAGAACCTCTGTCCAACTGTTAAGCATGGGGGTGGATCAATCATGCTTTGGGGTTGTATTGCAGCCAGTGGCACAGGGAACATTTCACGAGTAGAAGGAAAAATGGATTCAATAAAATTTCAGCAAATTTTGGATGGTAACTTGATGCCATCTGTGAAAAAGCTGAAGTTAAAGAGAGGATGGCTTCTACAAATGGATAATGATCCTAAACACACCTCAAAATCCACGGGGGATTACATCAAGAGGCGTAAACTGAAGGTTTTGCCATGGCCTTCACAATTTCCTTACCTCAACATATTTGAAAACCTATGGATATACCTTAAAAGAGCAGTGCGTGACAGACAGCCCAGAAATCTCAAAGAACTGGAAGACTTTTGTAAGGAAGAATGGGCAAAGATACCTCAAACAAGAATTAAAAGACTCTTGGCTGGCTACAAAAAGCATTTACAAGCTGTGATACTTGCCAAAGGGGGCAGTACAAGACATTAACTCTGCAGGGTGCCCAAACTTTTGCAGACGCCAATTTTTTGTTTTCTGTAATTTTGAAAGTGTAAATGATGGAAATAAAATCTAACTTTTTTTGACATATTATAAGAATGTCGAATCTGTAATTTGATGCCTTTTGGAGATTTTTCCATCTTTCCTTGGCTTCGTTATGCACATTAATACCAAATTTTACCTGGGGTGCCCAAACTTTCGATCCCCACTGTAGATAGAACTTCTGGGATGACTAAATGGCACATTCTGGTTGACCTAAAGGACCACTGTACTCTGATGTCATAGTATATAGGGACATTCCAGCATGTACCATCCAGACTTGGTTACCCTACTTTCACCACCTCTTCTATCCTGGTAGCATGAGGAATTCTAAATCCATACAAGTCAATATTTGTGAGAGCTTTGGGTCTGCAAGAGTTCAGAGACCAATAATTAGCAATAACAACATTTCTGCTAGTCAGGAGCTGTCCATGTTCTCAGAAAGCAGGAACTGTAATAATTAGCCTTGGGTCTTTGCCATCTGCTGGTTGTTATTCAGCACTGCAGCTCAGAGGTTTTCAGTTCACACCTGCCCTAATCATAAAAGCTTGAATAGACTGCTGGATATTAGGCATGTGCCGCATAAACCAGATATTCTGTCTGTACATTAATTAAAATAAAATTACTGAGATAGAAAAACCTTTTCAGAGCTGCTAGCATCACAATTGACAAACTATTGTGTATAACATACGAAATCAAAGAGCTGCACTAAAAAATAATTTCATCAAATAATCATGTGACAAAAGAGCAAAGAGTTCATGAATACAAATGTCCACAGGGGGCCGCCATTAGTGTTCCCATGCAAAGTCCACAGAAGTGTTTGAAGTGATGATCCACCACCATAAATATTATGGGTAAGCTTACTGGAGGGTATATAAACATCGCATAGGGAAGCCAGATCTTTCAGGTATTTCATGTGGATGAATCTCCTCAATTCTGGCATGGATAGACACCAACTTGGACAAACTGTCTCTCTCAGATCAGACACAATGACCTTGGCAGGAGCTGGTTCTAATGCGTTTTGGCAAAAATTGCATCCTCCTAGGCTAGACGAAATGCATTGGGTCCAGCTCCTGCCGAGGTCATTGTGTCTGATCTGGGAGAGACGGCTTGTCCAAGTCCACACCCTCCAGTAAGCGTACCCATAATATTTATGGTGGTGGATCTTGTCACGCTGGTGGCTGTCACTATTTATGGATCATCACTTCAATCACTTCTGTGGACTTTGCATGAGCACAATAATGGTGGCCCCCTGTGGACATTTTTATTCATGAACTCTTTGCTTGAACACTAAGGCCGCGTACACACGGTCGATCCATCAGATGAGATTGGTCTGACGGACCGTTTTCATCGGTTCACCGCTGAAGCAGACCTATGGTCTGATGTGCGTACACACCATCAGTTCAAAAACCGATCAGGTCAGAACGCGGTGACGTAAAACACACGACGTGCGGAAAAAAACGAAGTTCAATGCTTCCAAGCATGCGTCGACTTGATTCTGAGCATGCGCGGGATTTGAACTGATGCTTTTGTGTACTAACCATCGGTTTTGACCGATGGTCAGCCGTCCATCAGTTCGATTTTAAAGCAAGTTCTCTAATTTTTGTTCGAAGGGCAACAGACCGATGGGCCGTACACACGGTCGGTTTGGACCGATGAAACTGGACTTCAGGCCGTTTTCATCAGTTTGGACCGACCGTGTGTACGCAGCCTAAGTGTTTGGGACGTTTTTTTGTTGTCACTTCCATTTGTCCCTTATGTTTTTTTTTCCGGCGTATAAAGATGTCTTATACACCGGTAACCTAACATGCAAATTAACTGGAAAATTAGGGGGTCGTCTTATACGCCCAGTCGCCATATACGCCGGCAAATATGGTAATGATTTTTTTAGCGCAGCACTTTGATTTCATTCTGTCTGTTCATGCTTTGACTCAGGTATGTCTAAATTTGTGTTTGTCTGCTCATGCCCTAGATTATACTTCCAAAATGTTTGGACTATGTTTGTACTCAGCTTGTCTGTGCTTATCCAGATCATTTGCCTGTTATCTTGATTGTTTACCTGTCTAGAATCTGAATGCTTTTTAGAATCTGTTTGTACTTGGCCAGACCATCAACCTAAAGCTAGGTAAACACAGGCCGAAAATCAGCCACAAATGGTCGGTTTGGCAATTACAGGCCTATTTTCAGCCGGAGTGTACAGCTCCTTGTCCTGTCTGGTTTCATGACCAGTTTATGTCGAACAAGCATGCTGAGAAACCAACATCCGATGAGTGCTTGAACCCAATGGCTGCAAGCCCTGATCACTGTGCTCTGGCAGAGGGACAGTTCACCGGTCAGAACACAATAGCTCAGTGGAGAGATCGCCGCACTAACATTCGATGTGTTAGTACTGTGATATGTAAGTTTTTTTTATTCAGCAAGATTATTTTCATTGTACCCAGCATAACTGCTCTGCTTATGTGTGTTCTTTGCTCTGATCATCAGAGGATTTACCGAGTACTAGCATCTGTCATCCCCAATGATAGAACAATGCCATCTCAAAGATCAATTCAGCTAGGGAAGTAATAGAAAAAGTACCAGAGTCTGGAGATATAGCCCACAGCTCGACCTTCATCTGGAATTCAAAAACTAGAATAGTGTAAAAATAAAATCCATTAAAATATATTTACCAGGTGGTCGGTCATTTTCTGGAGCACATTGGACGTGTACAGTCTGAATGTCTGGTCACCCCAAGTACTTTTCACATAGATGCATGGCTTTTTTTCATAAAATTGCAAGTAGTGGTAATTCCTGTGAGACATAACACAAATTGGAAAGACATTGTAAACCAGGCTTCATTTCTGTCATTGGGTAAGGTGGAAGTTTTTGCTTAAGTATCAACCTTTAGAGCAGACACAAGATCAGGCTTTCACCTTGCCTTAGGCCCCAACTGTATTGTGACAAGATGGATGCTGTGGAGACAACACAGTTATCGTTGTACTTCAAGCAAACAGCTTAATACAATGAAATACAAACATCGGAGCTGTGCATCCAGTCCTGAGATTTTTTCAGCTTTGCCACAAAGTGCAGTTCTGTCTGGCAGGGGAGGACCCTTGTTTTTTTCTCTGCTGCCTCTTAAAAACACTTAAAGTGGATGTAAACCCTCCATACAGTCAGAGGCGTTGCTATGGGGGTGCAGCCTGCCCCGGGTGACACCCGACAGAGGGGTGACACCGGGGCCGCCACGCCACAAAACACTGTACTGTATCAAGCAGGACATCCAGCCATGCAGGGAGGCTGCCTGTAACACTCCTCAGTCAGGCTATCCCTGAGTGAGCCGAAGTTGGTGGGCGGAGCTGGGGGTGTGGCTGCCTCCTCTCCTCCCACAGACTCCTTCACTATGGATCATGTTGCAGCTGAAGCAGATAGATGCGAGGACACAGCAGCTCCGCCCACAAGCCTGGGTCTTCATCTGCAGGCATGAGGCATGCTATGTAAGTTACTCTGCAGTGTCACTACATAGAGTTCCAAGATGCCCTTTGCCACCCAAGCCTGCCCTGTGCCACCCCAAGCAGCCCTGTGCCACCCAGCCTGCCCTGTACCACCCTAACTTGCCCCATAGCACCCCAACCTGACCTATGCCACCTTAACCTGCCCTATACCACCCCAACCTGCCACTATAGCACTCTATACTACCCTAACCTGCCACTATACTGCCCTATACTATCATTTACAGGGGCTTGTTTTGGGGGATGCCCCATGACCGTGCTCTGCCTGCATGGTGCTGGGCAGCCTAGAACGAGGGGGGGTGACACCGTGTTTTACCGCACCGATTGACACCAACCCTAGTGACACCACTGCACCCAGTGAAGTGAACAGCCTCAAATGATACACAGGGATGAACCAAATCTCCCTACATAGGTTTTACATCCATATCTGCTGTCTTCACATTTATATACTGTTTAGAAAGTTTAGATCGTGTTAGGAAATGTTCTCTTCCTGTTTAACACAGAGTGTGATGTCTGGGCATACAGCCAAGATAACTAACATTGCTGATTGGAGGAAAGGCACACACCCCCTCTCCTCATAGGCAGAGACACTCAGAGGTGTTTTGTAATAGGGCCAGCTCCCTGCTAATCTATTTTAGCAACCTCCCCAGGCTGCTTTTCTTTGATGTGTCTGAGAATTTGTCAAGAGTTATAAGGCTGATAACAGAGGACTGGTTCAGGAGAGAGCTAAGGGACTTAGCTCATTGAAGAAAACTACCAAAACACTGCATATATACGTGCCCAGCCCAAATTTCATGAATCAGGGTTACATCCACTTTAAAGATCTTGTCTCATCCCCACACTGTGATTGAACAGTGAAGGAGCAGCAGCACACACTGATACGCTTCATCTCTCCATTACTCTGCTCTTTCATGCTATTATCAATATTATACAGAACTTATTAGCACTAACAGGGCTGTACAAAGTTAAGGGAGACAATACAGTTGAAATACAAATCAATACAAGAGGACTGGGAGGGCCTTGCTCATGAGAAAGTAGAAGTAGAGTTTGTTGGTTGGGATGGGATAGGCTTCCCTGAAGAAATGTAATTGCCTAACGGCTGGTAGAGTAGAAGACAGACAGATCAAGGTAGGGAGTTCCAGCGGATGGGAAATAATCTTGAGAAGTCCTGGAGGTAAGTATGGGAGGAGGTGACAAGAAAGCTATAGAGCAGGAGATCTTTAGAAGGGTAAAATGATGTAATATTTTGAGATCAGTTTGGTGATATAGTTGTGAATGGATTTGGTACCTTAAATTTTAGACATTAGGCTATCTGGTCAGTGGAGCATTCGGCAGAGGCGGCATGGGTCACTGAATAGTTGGTAAGGTGAATGAGACTAGCAGCAGCAGTCATGATAGACTAAAGGGGGGATATCCTGTGTAAGACGACAGGTTGTTTCTGGAGTTGTAGATGACACCAAAGGTGTGCCAAGATGGACAGAAGAAGAACCAGGAAAGAGCAGGGTGTTGGAGGCCTAGGGAGTGGAGTTTTTCGAGGAGAAGCAAGTAGTAGCACCAAAAGTCTCAGAAACATGTAGATTAAAACAAACTGTGCAGCTCTGACTAAAGATAAATAATACCCTTGGTATAGGTGTAGGCCATTTACATACCTTATGAAGCCTGACTGGAATACTCCCAAGATGTTGCTAAGTACTCCCAGGACGTTGCTAAGTACTCCCAGGACGTTGCTAAGTACTCCCAGGATTTTGCTAAGTGAGGCCTAGTCATCACTGCTCACCTCCACCATCACCGGAGTCAGCTCTTTCTCCGATTTAAACCCCCTCACATGCTCTCTCTCCCCTAATGCAGTAGCTCCGTGCTCAGCATTTCAGAGCTCACTCCTGTGATGGTGGAGGTGAGCAGCAATGACTAGGCCTCTCTTAGCAACAGCCCATGAGTGCTTAGCAACGTCCTGGGAGTATTTCAGTCAGGCTTCATAAGGCATGTAAATGGCCTACATCTATAGCAAGGGCATTATTCAACTTTAGTCAGAGCTGCACAGTTTTTATTTATCTACATGCCCTTTATCTGCATAGGCAGGTTTGTGGTAAAGGTGAACTATCCCTTTAACCACTTGCCGAGCAGTTGCTGTCATCACACTGCTGCAGGCAGGGCACGATCCCGCGAATCACCATAGGTGTACATTGGCACCTTTAAGCGTGATGTCGGGCGTGCGTACGCCATTGGAGGCACGCGCGCTCACCGCACAGTGGGGGTTGCAAGATGCTTGTGGTCGGCGGTCGCGATAACCGCCGCCCGCCCCGCCATCACCGGCACAAGAGCCAGAACAGGGATGTGTGTGTAAAGACACACATCCCTGTTCTGACAGGAGAGGAGAGACATATCTTCTGTTCCTACTAATTAGGAACAGCGATTGGTCTCCTCTCCCAGTGAGTCCCATTCCCTCATGAGGGAACACATTTAACCCTTTGATCGCCCCCTAGTGTTAACCCCTTCCCTGCCAGTGACATTTATACAGTAATCAGTGCATATTTATAGCACTGATCCTCGCTGTATAAATGTCAGTGGTCCCAAAAATGTGTCAAAAGTGTCCGATCTGTCACAGTCCCGCTAAAAATTGCAGATCGCCGCCATTAATAGCAAAAAAGAATTAATAATAAAAATGCCATAAATCTATGCCCTATTTTGTAGATGCTATAACTTTTGCGCAAACCAAACAATATACACTAATTGCATTTTTTTTTACCAAAAATATGTAGAATAATATACAGTATATTGGCCTAAACTGATGAAGACATTTTTTTTTTAATTTTGGGATATTTATTATAGCAAAAAGTAAAAAATATATATATATTTTTTTTAAATTTGTCTCTCTTTTTTTGTTTATAGCACAAAAAATAAAAACTGCAGAGGTGATCAAATACCACCAAAAGAAATCTCTATTTGTGAGAAAAAAAGGACGTCAATTTTGTTTGGGTACAACGTCGCACGACACGCAAAAAATGGCCTGGTCAGGAATGGGGCAAATCTTTCCGGTCTGTAAGTGGTTAAATAATATGTAAACCCAACATTTCATATTCCTGATATGTGGCTGCCGTACCATTTACTTGTATAAAAAAAAAGTATTCTGTTCTCTTTGTATTGCTTCCACTGTGCTCCCTGGTGTTCCTGCCAGTCCCTCTTCTTTTTTATTAAAAACCGACCACACTAGGCATGAGAGCACAGCGTGGTCAGTTCTATAGCTCTGCTGGGAGCTCAGCCTGCTCTCCTCCTATGATCAGTCTTGTCCTGACACAACCCCCTGCACAGTCGTTCACTGGGAAGATCTCCCCAGCTCTTACGTAGCTAAGAAAAAAAGGAATGTGATCACTTATCCAAAAGGGGAAAAAGATATTAACCACTTAACCCCCGGACCATATTGCTGGTCAAAGACCAGAGCACTTTTTGCGATTCGGCACTGCATTGCTTTAACTGACAATTGCGCGGTCGTGCAATGTGGCTCCCAAACAAAATTGGCGTCCTTTTTTTTCCACAAATAGAGCTTTCTTTTGGTGGTATTTGATCACCTCTGCGGTTTTTATTTTTGCGCTATAGACAAAAATAGAGCGACAATTTTGAAAAAAAAAAGAATATTTTTTACTTTTTTCTATAATAAATATCCCCCAAAAATATATAAAAAAATCTTTTTTTCCTCAGTTTAGGCCGATATGTATTCTTCTACATATTTTTCGTAAAAAAAGTCGCAATAATCGTTTATTGATTGGTTTGCCCAAAAGTTATAGGGGGTATTTTTATGGCATTTTTATTAATATTTTTTTTTACTAGTAATGGCGGCGATCAGCGATTTTTTTTCGGTACTGCGACATTATAGCGGAC
This sequence comes from Rana temporaria, assembly GCF_905171775.1. NCBI lineage: Eukaryota > Metazoa > Chordata > Amphibia > Anura > Ranidae > Rana > Rana temporaria. Next base: position 392,089,373 of record NC_053493.1, on the reverse strand, counting down.
ACATCGGACACTTTTGACACATTTTTGGGATCATTGGCATTTTTATAGCGATCAGTGCTATAAAAATGCATTGGATTACTATAAAAATGCCACTGGCAGTGAAGGGGTTAACACTAGGGGGCGGAGAAGGGGTTAAGTATGTTCCCTGGGTGTGTTCTAACTGTAGGGGGGGTGACCTCACTAGGGGAAATGACCGATCCTCTGTTCATACATTGTATGAACAGAAGACCAGCATTTCTCTCCCTGACAGGACCGGGAGCTGTGTGTTTACACACACAGCTCCCGGTCCCCGCTCTGTAACGAGCGATCGCGTGTGCCCGGCGGCGATCGTGCCTGCCGGGCACGCGCACGGGAGTCGGGGGTGAGCGCACGCGCCCCTAGTGGCCTGCGCGAGAGCCGACGTAGAGCTACGTGCTCTCGCGCAGGGGAGCCGACCTGCCGCCGTAAAATGACGGCGGCTGGTCGGCAAGTAGTTAATAAAGTTTTTTGTATATCTATACACAAATGTTTTGCCTTGCATTTCCATTTTAAACTGAATGGGTTGTTTTACAAGGTGATCATTTACAATTACTTTACATGCATGCATTGGTTGTGCTATCATTTGTACCTGTTTCCATCTGTTATGAGAGGCTTCTCTGGCAGCGTAACTGATTTATATGACATAGAGATTTCATGTGAGACATTCCCCTCCTCAGCTTGCAGTAATGGTGCACTTTCCAAGTCCTCAGCATCAGACGCCTTCTTTTTGCTGCTGTGCGGTGACACCCCATCAAGAACATTTCCATAATTGCCTGTAAATACTCAATATCAGTGACATTTTCCAAGCATTTGCTATGATTTCAGCAGTAGGTATTTACACAGATGTGCCATATTTGTGCAAAGATTGCAACATGTGAACCCTCTGCATGCAACAATGGGTACTTCTCTACTTGTGCACACTTGTTACTGCTTCCATGCTCGGATTTTCCGGTGGAATTCCGCTCACGTTTGGCTTGCATACACACTCTCACACAAAAGTTCTCTGAACTTTCGACCGTCAAGAACGCGGTGACGTACAACACTGACGAGCCGAGAAAATTAAGTTCAATGCTTCCGAGCATGCGTCAAATTGTTTCCGAGCATGCGTCGGAATTTTGCGCGTCGGGATTGCCACAGACGGACAGAGTTTCTGATTGGAATTTTGAGAACCAGCTCTCAATCTTTTGTTGGGCGTCCCTGGACGTCCGCCTGTTTATGCGGGCACGCATATGGGAAAATCCGGCATCACGCGGGTACCTATGCGCGTGCCTGGCGGCCACGATGTCTGCCAGGTACCCGCGATCAGCATTTACAGAGCCAGGGATGTGGATCTGTGTGTGTAAACACACAGATCCACGTCATGTCAGGGAGAGAGACCGATGGTGTCAGGGAGAGAGACCGATGGTGTGTCCCTTATACATAGGGACACCGATCGGTCACCTCCCCCCACAGTAAGAATCACTCCCAGGGAACACATTTAACCCCTTCCTCGCCCCCCCCTAGTGTTAACCCCTTCACATTTACACAGTAATCAGAGCATATTTATAGCACTGTTCACTGTATAATGGAATGGTCCCAAAATAGTGTCAAAAGTGTCCGATATGTCCGTTGCAATATCGCAGTCCTGACAAAAATCGCAGATCGCCGCCATTACTAGTAAAAAAAAAAAAAGTCATAAATCTATCCCCTCTTTTGTAGGCGCTATAACTGCTGCGCAAACCAATCACTATACGCTTATTGCGATTTTTTTTTTACCAAAAATATGTAGAAGAATATATATCAGCCTAAACTGAGAAAAACATATTTTTTTTAAAAACAAAATGGGATATTTATTATAGCAAAAAGTAAAAAATATTGGCCCAGATTCACAGAGTGTGGGCGTACATTACGCCGCCGTAGCGCAAACGCCGTACGCCGCGCCAACGTAGCGCGGAAAGGCAAGCATTGCATTCAGCAAGCTATTGCTCTCAACGCTGCGTCAGCGTGGAGTAGGTTTCGAGGGCGCAGGCCGGCGTAGGTGGAAGTGGGCGTGACCCATGCAAATGAGGCGTGACCCCATGCAAATGATGGTCCGAGCGCCAGACAGATACGCATCACGAACTGCGCATGCGCCGTGATGTGGACGCATCCACCTGCGCCTGCTCACAACCACGTCAGAACAACTGCCTAAACTACGCCGGATCACTGCGTACGGCGTGAACGTAACCTACGCCCAGCCAGACACACGTCCAACGTAAAATACGCCAGCTTGTATTCCCTGGTGCAGACCTTTGCATGTCTGCTGCTGGGTTGCACCTCCTTCATGGGGAATAACTTTACACCGGACGTACAACTTACGCGCACCTCGCGTAGGCTGCGTCGGACGCACGCAGGTTCGTGAATCGCCGTATTTCCCTCATTTGCATGTTTGAATGCCTAATCAATGGGAGCGGCAACATGCACCCAGCCTTAATGTGCGCCCACCCTACGCCGGCGTAAGCAAGATACGTCGGCGGGGTGTAGCCTGGTTTTAGGCAAGTATCTGGTCGGGTCGGGCGCACAGATACGACGGCGCACATTTGCACTTACATCGGCGTAACTTGTTATACGTCGGCGTAAGTGCTTTGTGAATCGGGGCCATTGTGTTTTTTTCAAAATTGTCGCTCTTTTTTTGAATACAGCGCAAAAAAAAAACGCAGAGGTGATCAAATACCACCAATAGAAATCTCTATTTGTGGGGAAAAAAGGACGTCAATTTTTTTTGGGAGCCACGTCGCAATTGTCATTCAAAGTGTGACAGTGCTGAAAGCTGAAAATTTTCTCAGTTGGATTTTAAATGACTTATCTTGTTTAAGCAGAATATATGTCTTCAATATTTACTTACCAACACTGACTTCGAAGCTTATGGATTTATCCCCAATTTTTCTGTCAATTAGGGTTGCCTCAAAAAACGATCCAAAAATAAGGAAGTCTTCAAACTTTTCCTCGTGCATCTAAAACACATATACAGAGAAATGTCATTGGGATCATGTATTATTTTGGAATTTGTGTAGTTTGGTGGAAGAATATTTCTATCCATTATGATTTTGAAAACGTATCTAATCTTTCTTTCTCATACCTTCCTGAGGCACATTATGGGTGAAAGTTAGGTACACAAAGTCATGCCGGCCAAGGGGCTGCGGCACCCATAGTATTTTTGTTATTTTTTTGCTAAACTGTAATTTATGGTCGGAACCCTCTGTCCGGAGAGATATGAACCACATAAACACGTCACAAGACTAACAACATAAAGTAGACGTGAAGTGTGCCCTGGTCTGCTGGATGGTATGCCAAGAGAAGGGGGCATACCCTAAGATAAGTAAATGGATAGTTTTGCAGAGAAATTGTTTTAAGAGAAGTACCCTGAGAAGGGGAATGGGTGGGTGGGTACCGCGCACTGATACCAACAGGGACCATCATGGGTGGTCTGCTTAAACACCCCCGGGCTAGGGTGACCACGTGTCCCGGATTGCCCGGGACAGTCCCGCATTTTGCAGGTCTGTCCCGGGCACCTTCATTCCAGGACAATACAGTGTCCCGGAATGAAACTGACACAGCCACCCCCCCCCCCCCCCCGGGCCAATCTGATGCCTCCAAAAAAGGCCACCACTTCACCGCATTACTCAATGACAGTACTTGTCCTGGCCGGGAATGCCTGGAGGAGCACAATCCCCGCCCCCTGTTTGTGATTGGAGAAATCATAAATCCCGCCTCTTGTGTCCAATCACTGTGCTGTGATTCGTTACAGCACAAGCTGATTTTTGGGAAGGGAAAATTACTGATCACCGCCATTACTAATAAAAAAAAAATAATAATAAAAATGCCATAAAACTATCCCCTATTTTGTTGACGCTATAACGTTTGCGCAAACCAACGAATAAATGCTTATTACAATTTTTTTTACCAAAAATATGTAGAAGAATACGAATCGGCCTAAACTGAGGAAAAACATTTTTTTAGGGATATTTATTATAGCAAAAAGTAAAAAATATTGATATTTTTTTTCAAAATTGTCACTCTATTTTTGTTTATAGCGCAAAAAATAAAAACCGCAGAGGTGATCAAATACAACAAAAAGAAAGCTCTATTTGTGGGGGAAAAAAGGACGTTCATTTTGTTTGGGAGCCACGTCGCACGACAGCGCAATTGTCAGTTAAAGCGACGCAGTGTCGAATCGCAAAAAGTGTTCTGGTCTTTGGCCAGCCAAATGGTCCGGGGCTGCAGTGGTTATATCCCTCTCCCAGAACATGTGGCACACCCCAGCTCAAGTATTACTGTATTTCTGGCTATGTCGTGTTTTTACAACAGCTCTGGTCCACTTGTGTCCTGATTGTACAATGTTTTATTATGACACTTTTCCATGATACAATTGTTAATGTGAACATATTGATCTCCTTTCTTTTGTGTTGTTATGTCACACCAATATTTCTTTTGAAAGTATGAAACTTCAATAAAAACGTATTAATCGATAAATAACCTCAGGAGGGACATCAAAAGGCTCCACTTCCACCTGGGTGGAATTGGTCTTGTCTCCACCAGCAGCCGGTTTGGCCTCCTCCTTCTCTCCCTTCTCTTTCCCTGTCCCTTTCGAAGACTTTGAGTCCTTCATTGGAATTTTGATGTCCTTAATGATTTTGGAAAACTTTGATTCCTGTGCCCCGCCAGAGAGAATCTCCACAGCAATTTCAATGAAAATTCTTCCTCTGAATGAAACTCCTTCTCCATGACCTTCATTGAGTTCTTGGTGATCTTCCATCAAAGTGGTATTACGAGGAGAACCATACAAGTTTATCCAGGCTGGACCAAACGTTGGAAGGAATCCTAACAAGAAAAAGAATTATGGTGACTAAATGTACCTTGGAGAAAATGAACTTCAGAAATGTCACAAGGTGCCCCTTGTCATATGTATCTTAGGCCAGTCATAGACGGTGCAAATTTCTTTCCTGCAGCCACGGGTTGCAGAAAATAAATTTGCACGATTCCCCTATCAACACACAGACATTACTGACAGGGGAATGCCTCCTGCCGAGCCATTGTCTGCTTCCGATAGGGGGGCAGGAACTTGGTACATTCAGCCTGCCCATTAACGGCTGAAATCTTGGCCGGTTCCTGCCGAACCGGCCAAGATTTGGACCATGCAAGTAAAGCCTCGTACACGCGATACGAATGTTGGTAGGGGATTGTGTTGGTAGGGGATTGAGTGTAGATGTTTAAAATAATTTAATACAGTAGTTTTAGTACAGGCAACTCACATTTAGCAAGGTAAAAGTAGGCATCAAATAAGTTTCAAACATGGAAGGATCACTAAGCTAAATGTGAGTTGCCTGTACTAAAACTACTGTATTAAATTGTTTTAAACCTCTACACTCAGGCCTCGTACACACAACCGTTTTCCTCGACAGAATCCATCAAGAAACTTGGTGGCAGAGCTTTTTTGCCGAGGAAAACGGTCGTGTGTATGTTTTTCGTCCAGAAAACTGTCGAGAACTTGAGGAAAAAAGAGAATAAGCTCTCTTTTTCCTCGACGGGAGTCTCAATTTCCTCGTTGTGTTCCTTGTCGGGCTGGTTTCCGACGAGAAACACGTTCGTGTGTATGCTTAGAAACCCGCGCATGCTCAGAATAAAGTATGAGACGGAAGCCCACCTTCAGTAAAAGTAGCGTTTGTAATGGAGATAACACATTTGTCACGCTGTAACAGACTGAAAAGTGCAAATCGGCTCTTACCAAACTTTTACTTAACACGCAGTAATATGAGATTAGCAAAAGCAGCCCCAAGGGTGGCGCCAGTGGAATCGAACTTCCCCTGCCGTCGTATGTGTTGTACGTCACCGCGTTTGAGAATGACGAGATTTGGTCTTGACTGTGTGTACGCAAAGAAAGCTTGTCAAGTTTCTCGACAAGCCTAACAAGGAACTCGTCGAGGAAAACAATGTGTATTTTCCAACGAGTTCCTCGGTCGTGTGTACGAGGCCTCAGAGGCCCCTCTCCCCTTGTTTTGTCTACAGTATTGGAACACGGTTTCTGTTCCCCCCTGATGGCAGCCCTAAAAATGTATATGTGACTTTTGAAATATTATTCCTGCACGGCCCCTGGACCCCCCTTTTTTACATATTCCCAGAGCTTGGACTCTTTACCCCTCTGACTGTACACACATCCGTACATCAATTATTTAATACTGACGAGATATTGGTTGTCTTTGTTTTTTTACTTGTAGATTGTCTGTTGACAGACTGTTGTCCTAAAATCTTACCATTACTATTCTCCTTTTGACAATTGTTGTCCAACTTACTACCAACAAATGTTGCATGACATGCTAGTAAATTTTCGGCGGACAACGGTTTGACGTCAGATTTTCTGATGGTCAGTACACAAATCCGTCACACAAAATTCAAAAGTACAAACACACATGCTCGGAATCGACGTTCACCCAACACGAAATTAGCAGAAGGGTGGCGCTCAAGAGCTGAAATTACTCATAGTACATCACTACGTTCGTGTTTGTGGCAAAAAAAATTGTAACGTTAGTATGCAAGACAAGATCCTGGCTCATGCCCTTTTGACAAAAATCAGACGCTCATCTGGCCAACAATTGTACCAGGTGTACGAGGCTTTACTCATTCTTTTAGCCCTATTAATTTAGACCAGGACCAGATTTGACATTATACCAATTAGGCCTCTGCCTTTAGATGAATTAGGTAAAAAAGCTGGTGTTGAGCTATCAGAAGTAGAAATAAAACTATTTGGGCATGTTTTTATACATTCGGAAAATATTACAGTATGCTAGGTTATGTTAAGACCCGTAAAAGAAGAAAGGTTGGGTGTCTGATGCACACACACGATCATTTTTCGGCATGAAAGAAAACGTTGTTTTTCAGCATGTCCAAAAAACAACTTTTTTCCAACTTCATCATTAAAAAACGACGTTGCCCACACACCATCGTTTTTCAAAAATGATGAACAAAGAGCGGTGACTTACAACATGTACAACGGCACTCTAAGGGGGAAGTTCTATTTGCCTTTGGGCTGCTTTAGCTGATTCCTTGTTAGTAAAAGACGATTTGCGCTTTTCTGTCTGTTACAGCGTGATGAATGTGCTTACTCCATTATGAATGGTAGTTTTACCAGAACGATCATTTTAAATGACGTTTTTAAAAACAACGTTTTCTTTCATGCCGAAAAATGATCGTGTGTATGCGGCATAAGGGCTCCACTGATGGGAATACCCCTTTGGTTTTATCTCTTAGTGGAACTTTAGTCAGAAAATAAAGTCCTGCTGGATCACTTCAGGCAGCTATAACTGTAAAACACTAAAAATAAGTGCCTATACTGTTTAAAATTCCATAATATACTGTCTCACCCTGCTCTGCACATGTTCAGTTGCTCTCCATTTTTAGGAATTTTTAGTCACTACTGAGTTTGTAGAGGCCGATCTGCTGACAGCCTTAAAGCAGAATTAAACCCTCCTATCCTTCACAGCCAAGGAAGCTGCTTCTGTTTGATCTTCAACTGCCATGGTGCTGCACATGTGATCAGTTAAGACACCAGCCAACTGATAGTTTGACAGTTTGGTTGAAGACACAAGCAAATGTGACAATTAGCAATCCCGGCATTCCATGAATGTAACCGTTTTTATAAACCATTAAATCATTGGGTATAGTTCTGCTTTAAGATTAACTGCTGTTCAGGGGTATTGGGCTTCAGCAAAATGGCAGCCTCCAGCAAGAAGAAACAGGAGCAATGCTGGAGGCAATTTACAACACACACTAATTTTGGTAGCATAATTATTAATGTGGAATGTATGTTCCTTGCTAAAGAACGTTATTTTTTAGCAAGTTGATATGGGTAAAGATCCACTTTAAAGTGACTCTGTCACTAAAATGACAATCAACCTCTACACTACTGAAGAGGAACCACTGGATGAAGATCCTGCAGCATCTGACATATTTGATGGTGTTGAAAACCTGGTTCCCTGCTGCACTCAGCGTCTTGATCCTTAAGCCCCTATGTCACTATTGTGTCTTGACATGACCTAAGGGTCAGCAGGAGGAATCACAGTGTGCAGCAGGGGGACCAATAACTCAATACTATTGAAAGTGTTGAGTTCTGTAGGATTTTCAGCCCTTGGTTTCAGTTCAATACTGTAGAGAGTGACAATGACATTTCTGAGATTAAGCCCATTATAGGTGAAATGCATCAGAAGGATGCAGTGATGTTGGAGTGTTTCATGAATACACTTGTTTGCTGTATAACTTTCTTACTCCTTTGTTTGACTGGAGTGTGGTGGTTGTATCTTCTGTAATCAAAATAAAATAAAGTTAACAGATTTTATTCTATCTGTACTCTACCCAAAACATTTTTGAAGTTTTGTATAGAGAATTTATTGACTAAAGGGGTCGTTAATCCAATTCCTTAAATAAATAATAACACTGAATGCGGGACATGAGTTTAAATGGCCACAGCCTATTAAAACAAAATTAAAAACGTAATAACACTGAGGGGGTATGCCGCGTACACACGACCGTTATTCATGTCACGAAAAAAAAAAAAGTTTTTCTCGACGTGATTCCTCTCAAGCCTGCCTTTCATACACACAATCGTGAAAAAAAAATGCTTGAGCAAAGCGCGGTGACGTACAACATGTACGATGGCACTATAGGGGGGAAGTTCCATTCGAATGGCGCCAACCTTTGGGCTGCTTTTGCTGATTTCGTGTTACCGCGTGTTAGTAAAAGTTCGGTGAGAGATGATTCGTGCTTTTCAGTCTGTTACAGCGTGACGAATGTGCTATCTCCATTACGAACGCTAGTTTTACCAGAACGAGCGCTCACGTCTCATAACTTGCTTCTGTGCATGGGAGTTTTTTCCCCCCTTGTTAAAGCGTACACACGACCGTTTTTCACAACGTGAAATAGAACGACGTGAAAAACGATGAGAAAAAATAGAGCAGGTTCTAAATGTTTAACGCCCATCGAGAAAAATGATTTGGACCAATTTAAAAAATGGCATTTTTCTCGTCATTGAAAAACGGTCGTGTGTACGCGGCATTATATCTAGAATTGCTCACTACCTCAGGTGCCCCCCACCGACTCAAAGAAGTTACCAGACTAACCCCAGGGAACCTAGCTCTAATGCCGCGTACACATGATCAGTCCATCCGATGAAAACGGACCGATGGACCATTTTCATCGGTTAACCGATTAAGCTGACTGATGGTCCGTCGTGCCTACACACCATTGGTTAAAAAAACGATCGTGTCAGAACGCGGTGACGTAAAACATGACGACGTGCTGAAAAAAACGAAGTTCATTGCTTCCAAGCACGCGTCGACTTGATTTGAGCATGCGTGGATTTTTAACCGATGGTTGTGCCTACTAACGATCGTTTTTTTGACCTATCAGACCATTCTCATCAGTTTAACCTATCGTGTGTACGCGGCATGAGAGAACAACCAATAACCAAGCAAGTGAAAGCACCATACCCTAATTCAACTATTCACTGACCCCCCCAACCCCCCCAAAGAACCCCTGACCCACCAAGTTTATGTGACAATACCTTTTTTTAGTGACAAACCTCTATCCCTTGACTTCTTACTAAACCCAATTAAGGGTGGTTGGTTGGTCCATTTTTTCTTTTTCAGGTCTTACTTTAATAATAATAATAATTTTAATAATAAATACCAGTCACAAGTTGATTTATTTGTATGCCACTTTGGCTGGTTTAGTCTGCTTGGCTTCTATCCTCCATGTTGCTTACAAGAGGTCCAGCTTGCAACAGGCATACAATATAAAAGGCTCACCTTTGTCTCCATCTTGCTCGTCTGAGATCTTCCTCAGGTCTATGAAATGAGTTGCCAGAGCCACGTCATTCATGCTACCTTCATCCCACACCTGGATCTTTACTCTCCGACACAGCGGGGGGAACATTTCTTTAAATACAATCTGCTCGTGCCATACCGGCACCGCCGTGTTTTTCTGGGCTGTGGTCCGACCCTGAGATTCCAAACAAATAACCAATGCATTAAAAAAAAAGCTCTTACCAGAGCAAAACTTGCCAGTTGACTTTCAGTCACGCTATGTACCTTTACATTTCTTTCTTCTTTAATAGTGAGTTTCGTACATGCCTGAGCTGAGATAGAGCGCGTACAGGTTTACAGTTGTATATGGTTAAGGGTCTACTGCTGGACAGAATTATAATTTCAGTAATGGCGAGTTTGTGTTTCAATAACACAGAAGGAGAATTGGGGTTGATTTACTAAGACTGGAGAGTGCAAAATCTGGTGCAGCTCTGCATAGTAGCCAATTAGCTTCTAACGTCAGCTTTTTAATTAAGCTTTGACAATAAAACCTGGAAGCTGATTGGTTTCTATGCAGAGGTGAACCAGATTTTGCACTCTCCGGTTTTAGTAAATAAACCCTATTGCGTTGGAGGCAAGCTTAATTTTTTTTTTCGAATGACCCAAAATTTTGTAACAAAATCGAACATCCCAAGAAGGGATGTGTCTAATGAATGCACATGTGTATATAATGAGCTGAAGACGTTACCACAGCTAGGCCCTGAGGAAGAAGGTATTCCTTCGAAACATGTCAGCCAGCAGTGGTCCCTAAGTCCTCTCCTTCACTATCTGGAGACTGTCCTACTGAGATTGACTGCCATCATTTGGAGGCTTTTTACAAAACAAATTATCTTCACATGTTTTTTTATTTTTTTATGTTAAAGTGGTACAAAAGCCTATTTTCAATTTTTTTTTTAAATAATAAATAATCAGTACTCATTTGCTTGTCTAGGTTACGTTAAAAGTAGAACTTCTGGCTTAAACTATTCAATCTTAAAACAGCTCCCACTCCTCCCTTTAACACCTATACCAACTGCCCTGTAGAAGAATGATGCTTATACTTACCGATAGTGAGGGTGGTCCGGTCACGTGACCTCCTCTGTGTCAGCCTGTGCCTGCTACAGGGCAGAGGAGAGATCGCTCCGACAATGGCTGGAATGCCTAAGCGGTGACGTGATACATAGGCTTACTATGGGGCACCCCCCCAAAAAAAACAGTTCAATTACCCAGATAAAGCTACCTAGATAAAATACATATATAAGAACTGTTTTTTCAAAAAAATTGCATTCAGGTCCAGCCAGTCCTGAGATTTATGCTGCAATACCACACAGAGGTCTGGCAGAAAAGTAGACCTGAGTTTTCTCTTAAGCCCCTTCCACACAGGGACGGATCCGCTTGCAGAACCGGCGGATGACAGGTCCCTCTCTGCTCACTGAGAGGGGAGGGGCTTGTCCAGCACCGCTGTCTCCTATGGAGCGATTGGACGAAAATGGACAGCATGTCCGTTTTCATCATATCTCACCCGATCACCCGTCTGATTATATCGGATCGGATGTCAGCGGACATGTCACCGCTGACATCCGACGCTCCATAGAGATGTATGGAGCGGGCGTTCAAGTCCGCCGAAAAAACTGACAGGCGGACCTGAACTGTCCGACCGTGTGAAAGGGGCCTTATGCAGTTCAGTAATGTTTTTCACTTTATGTTTTTTCTTGTCGTAAAAAATGGTCGTGTGTACGCTTTAACGACGGGAAAAAAACGTGCATGCTCAGAAGCAAGTTATGAGACAGGAGCGCTCGTTTTGATAAAACTAGCATTCGTAATGGAGATAGCACATTCGTCACGCTGTAACAGACTGAAAAGCACGAAGACTGAAAAGCGCGAATCGTCTCTCACCAAACTTTTACTAACACGCGGTAACATGAAATCAGCAAAAGCAGCCCAAAGGGTGGCGCCATCTGAATGGAACTTCCCCTTTGTAGTGCCGTTGTACGTGTTGTACGTCACCACGCTTTGCTCAAGCATTTTTTTTTCACGATCGTATGTATGCAAGGCAGGCTTGACAAGAATCACGTCGAGAAAAACGTAGTTTTTTCCATGACATTAAAAACAGTTGTGTGTACGCGGCATAAGATGTTGATGTCAAGTTAAATTAAAGTACTTACAAAGCTTGCATGAAAAAATACATTTTATGATGATCCTTTATATTTACCTGTAGTTCAGTTTTCGAGCGAGGAACATTTCACTCTAAAAAAACTACATAGACGCATACTTATATTTTATAACATGTTGTAATTTTTCCTTATAACAAATGTGTCATTTACCATCTGTCCTGCAAACATGACGACCACATATGGGTCCACAAGATCCTTGTCGTCCCCCATGAAGGCTTTGGTGACATTGGCCATAATACTGGAGTTCATTTTCGGTAGCCCTTCGGCTCTGTAGATCCTCACGTAGAAGCGGGCCCATGGTCTTTCAGAGGGAAAACCTACGGGGACCAGCAAATTCCTGCCCGAAACACAATCAAATATATTAATTAGCATGGGACATTTCATGAATTAGTACAATTTAAAAACAGCAAAGAAAGGGTCACTATTGCAGTAGCTAATTTTCTGGATTCCTTTATTCTGATGCTTGTTGGGCATTAAAGATGTACATTGACTGGCTGAATGCCAACTGCCCAGTGCCGGCCCAAGACATTGTGCTGCCTGGGACCAAGAATGAAATGCTGCCCCCCCCCCCAAAAAAAATCACGTCATGGTTCTATACATGTATAAAGAGGACCTGTCATGGCTCTATTCATGTGATAAAGACAAAATTGCTTAAGGAAAGCAACCAATGGTCGGACTTTATAGGCAACACAGACAGGAATAGTAAAAAATATATAATTTTATTACAAAGTAGTTACATAAAACAACATTAAAAAGAAAACCATACAAGATGTCAGGTATGTATGTTGCCTATAAATGTCCCCTGTGCGTCTACGCGTTTCGCCATGAGGCTTCTTCAGGACAGACAAGAGAGTAAAATAGTCAAAGTCATCCGAACCACATAGGCATAGGTATAGATATGTCCTGTACACAGGCTGTCTCTCGGGGGCAAACGCTGCTATCCAATCTGCCATAATGAGTAATAACATTGTACCGGGGACACGCACGGGGACGGGGCAGTATTAGGATCATAAGAATTTGTGGGTAGAGTAGGAGGGAGCGGCAATGCAGAGGGCTGGAGAGGCGGAGTTCCGATCGGAGCCGAGAGCTAGGGGGAACAGATTCCGACGGGCAACCATTCTCGGCACAACAGGTTCCTCAGAGGGAGCGGCGCCTGCCTTTCTCACTCGCAGACTGCTCCCCTTCGGCTATGAGTGTCATCACAGGCAGAGGAGTGGGCTGTCTTGCGGGCGGCAGAATGCTGCCCCCCTAAAAGTGCTGCCTGGTACCCATGGTACCACCAGGTCCCATCATAGGGCTGGCCCTGCAACTGCCCCATTGTACCTTGAACTGGATTTTATAAGTCTGGGTCACAATATGCTTGCTGACCTACCTCGAGTGGCTTTAGAGATGAGCAAATGTAGTCGTGTTCAATTCTCAGTTGTCAAACTCATTGTAAATTCCAGGAAATTGTGAGCTTTAATCTGAACCTCATTGAAGTCCATGTGTAATGAATCTTAAAAATCAACATTGGCCATTTTGGCGGTGTGATACATGTTTTACCGCATCACACATCTCCCTTTTTTTGTTAACTTTATGTAAAGTATCCTAAATATTTCACTGATCGAAGCAGGTCTCAAAGTACTAACCTACGAGACTAACCAAATTTTATCCTACAGCCTCCCCACTTTGCTTCCGAAACTGCTCAAATATGGGCTCCATGATCCACATCTGGTGGGAGTGTCCCAAAATAAGAAGCTTCTGGAACAAAATATTCACCATGATATGCAAAATTACTGATATTAAAGTCACAAAAGAGCCACACATAGCCTTATTAAATTTTCCTATTGAAAAGGCATCTAAGAATACAGGGCGATTAATTCACTTAATTTTTCATTTGGCTAAACTGACTATTGCCAGAGCATGAAAGCGACCCTTTCTCTCTTTTGCCATGACGAAACAAAAGATTTAATGGATCATGGCACAGGAGACGATGGTCAGCATCCTACAGGACACAGTTAGGAAGTTTGAAGCCACTTGGGAACCATGGGCTGACTATATACACACACCTTTGAATCTCTCATAGCCAGTGGAGGAATGCCAAAATGCTGTGTGCCTGGTTGTGCATGTTGTGAGTGGAGAAATAGGTCCAAATAACCAGCGGCTCCTGTGGGGATGGTGCTACATATACAGAATAGTTACATTACAAAAACACATTATTGTGGGATTTCCAGGGCCCAGGTTAGCCAGGAGGAATCAGTGAGACGTCGGTATTTCACTTGTGCCTCCCAAGAATTTTTATTTTTGGCAGCATGTTTTAGGCAGTGTGTATTTGGGGGGGTTGGTAAATCAGACCTTTTATTTTCATGATAGGTCTAGTTAAATGTGAACTACTTTCTCCACGGCAGATGGCGCTCTTCCTCTGCGGTCCTGTGGAGAAGAAGTCAAGAGGGACAAGGTTCCTCTATGGTAGGTATATGCAATTAGCGGACCTCCAGCTGTTGCAAAACTACAATTCCCATCATGTCTCTGCCTCTGGGTGTCATGCAGAGTCTTGCTATGCCTCATGGGACTTGTTGTTCTAAAACAGCTGGAGGTCCACTAATTGCATATCCCTGCTCTATGGTTTCCTGGGTCACTGGGAAAGCTATCCTATTGGATGCTGCCTCCTCACGTGACTCAAGCAGCCATCTTGGGTCATGCAGAATCTTTTTAAGGCCTTGGCTCCCAGGTTTTGGCATGTTTTGGCAAGTGGACTGAGTAGGGACAGGTACCCCGTCAGTCAGGGACAGTAATAGTGCTAGAGAAGGACATTCTACCGATTGAGGACCAGGCGACCAGGGCACATTCAGTACCCTCTCAACAGATGCTGTCATTCTGGCTGGAATCTACTTCTGTCATGCTACTAAGCTGTGAGTGTGCCCAGCTGGGTGGCTTTCCCACCAGGTTTGAACTGTTGCTTCATTTCTTCAATACAAGTTTATTGCACCTGCCTGTGTGAATTATTGACTCCGCACCATGCTGCACCCCACCTACATGCATGAATAGATCCCCAACATGTCACAATATAAATATCAGAAAACCTCCACCTTTAATTAGTAAAAGCCATCCTTGAGCTCCAGTCCAGTGGCTATCTAGGCTGAGATGATGTCATCAGTCTGCTGCAGGCAGGAGGAAGCATTTTCTCAGTCTGATCTTTCCCAAAAATCAGACTTTAAATTAGCAACTTTGTAACATATTAGGTGTTAGGTGAGTGGCTGTGGCAGGGAACTGATCTGAATCAGAAATTTGTGAACATTGCATGGGCACCAGGATTTACATGATTGCGTCATCTCTGAGCCAACATCTCATTCCAGGAAGTAGAAGGTGACCCTGGATGAGGCCTGAACAAAGATGGCTCTCTCTTTCTGCAGAGACAATCTAGATGGCATTGTCAGGGGGGAGTACTGGGATCTCTGTGACAGTTAACCACTTGCTGACTGCTGCACGCCGATATACGTCAGCAGAATGGCAGCAGTAGGCAAATGGATATACCTGTACGTCCCCTTCAAGAAGCCGTGCGGCGGGCACATGGGCCCCGCAAACTCGATCTTCACCAGCGGCCCGTAATCGTGTCTCGGAGAGGCAGAACGGGGGGATGCCATTGTAAACAAGGCATCTCCCTGTTCTGCCTAGTGACAGGACATCAATCTTCTGCTCCCTGTTATCGGGAGCAGTGATCAGTGTTGTGTCACTAGTAGCCCAGCCCCCACACAGTTAGAATCACTTCCTAGAACACACTTAACCCCTTCCTCGCACCCTAGTGGTTAACCCCTTCCCTGCCAGTGTCATTTACACAGTAATCAGTTAATTTTTATAGCACTGATCGCTGTATGAATGACAATGGTCCCAAAATAGCGTCAAAAGTGTTCGATGTGTCCGCCATAATTTCGCAGTCACGATAAAAATCACAGATCACCGCCATAACTAGTAAAAAAATAAAAAAAAAAAAATGCCATAAAACTACCTCTATTTTGTAGATCCTATAACTTTTGCGCAAACCAATCAATATACGCTTATTGCAATTTTTTTTACCAAAAATATGTAGAAGAATACATATTGGCCTAAACTGAGAAAAATTTAGTTTTTTTATATATATTTTGGGGATATTTATAAAAAATCAAAAAGTAAAAAATATTGCTTTTTTTTCAAAATTGTTGCTCTTTTTTTGTTTATAGCGCAAAAAAATAAAAACCGCAGAGGTGATCAAATACCACCAAAAGAAAGCTCTATTTGTGGGAAAAAAAATGACAATTTTGTTTGGGAGCCACGTCGCACGACCGCGCAATTGTCAGTTAAAGCGACGCAGTGCCAAATCGCAAAAAAATGGCCCGGTCATTGGGCAGCCAAATCCTCCGGGGCTGAGGTGGTTAATAAATACCTGAAAGTGTTACTTTGGCACATTACTGACTATAGATAATATACTATATTTGATGCTATGTCCACATTAATTGAAACAGAAATTGTTCACAACCAAACAGGTTTTAAAAATAATTAAAGCTTAACCTGTTTCGTAAATTTCCTGAAATAATTAAAACAGTCACTAGAAAAACATAGCTTGGTTTAAAACCATGTAAAAGCGTAAAAAGTGTCTAAAAATAAATCCTTATAATTAGCATTTACTGTCAGTCACATTTATACCTAATTACACCATTGGCATTTTTTTTTATTAGGGGTGCTAAGAAAAGAAAACACATTTTTCTGTTCATCTCATCAAATAACAGATAATTAGAGGTTAAAGTGTAGTCTGTCTCCAGGCAGTGAAGAATAGAATATTTCTATCCTATGTCATTAGCTTTGAAGATATTATACAATGCACATGGTGACTAATGACATTTATTTATATGTGTGACATTTTCAAATATATTCTAGCTATACAGCAGATGATATAATTAGAGAGGTGCAGATAAAAAATGATCTAGTACTAGCATAATTATAGAACCCCCCCCCCCCCCCCCCCCATCACTATACACTCTTCATCTTTCAGTAGAACTCAACTTAAAATGTGTAAAAAAAAATTATGATATAGGGAACCTTTTAGAAATTTCAATTGTGCCTTAAAAGTATTTAAACATTTTAAACTTTTGTCTGTAATTCCTCTTGAAAAACAGCAGTGCACTTCTTGATCTGTGAGGGTACCTAGGTACTCCTAGGGCCAGATTCTCGGCTTAAAAATGCGGCGGCGTAACGTATCTCATTTACTTTACGCCGCCGCAAGTTTTACGGGCAAGTGCTTGCCTGTAAAGTTGCGGCGGCGTCGCGTAAATCCTCCAGCGCAAGCCCGCCTAATTCAAATGATCCGGGTAGGGGGCGTGGATCATTTAAATTAGGCGCGTTCCCGCGCCGAACGTACTGCGCATGCGCCGTCCCTAAAATTTCCCGACGTGCATTGCGCTAAATGACGTCGCAAGGACGTCATTGGTTTCGACGTTAACGTAAATGGCGTCCAGCCCTATTCGCGGACGACTTACGCAAACAACATACATTTTTTTATTTCGATGCGGAAACGACGGCCATACTTAACATTGGTTGCCCCTCATATAGCAGGGGCAACTTTACACGTCGCAAATCGTACGTAAACGTCGTATCGTCACTGCGTCGGCCGGTCGTACGTTAGGGAATTTGCGTATTTTGCTAATTTGCATACTCGATCGGGAAAGCGACCGAGGCGACACCTAGCGGC
Organism: Rana temporaria; assembly: GCF_905171775.1. Classification (NCBI taxonomy): domain Eukaryota; kingdom Metazoa; phylum Chordata; class Amphibia; order Anura; family Ranidae; genus Rana; species Rana temporaria. The sequence continues at coordinate 392,071,629 of NC_053493.1, read as the reverse complement.
GTAAAAAAAAAAATTGCATTTAAGATCCAACAGCGTAAGAGCCTTACGCCTGTCGGATCTAATGGTTATCTATGCGTAACTGATTCTAAGAATCAGTCGCATAGGTACGACGGCCCAGATTAGGACTTACGACGGCGCACATGGTGTTGCGCCGTCGTAAGCCCTTTCAGAATCTGGGCCCTAGTCTCTACAGTGCTGCTCACTGATCTCCCTGCTTGTAGACAGGTGCAGTCTGCTTTCTCCACTGCAGATGGCGCTATGCAGAGGGAGAGGAAGCCATGGGAAACAGGGTTAGGCAACCTTAAAGAGGTGGAGATCTACATGAACAACATGAGAGTAGTCAAAGATCACCTATAGCTAAGCAGTGGTGGTGAGTCCATAGAGGGAGCAGGAGCGCCGCTCCCTCTCGCTCCTGCACCGCCACTGAAAAACAATACATAGATTCATGCATTGCATGAATCTATGTATCGTCGCCGCTGCCCGCTATTCAGATGGTCGGCCCCCTGGTAAGCGTCGGCCATCTGAATAACGGCAGCTGGTTGGCTTTGGAAGTGTCTATCAGAGCCAGCGGCTCTGATAGGCTTTCCGATTACAGCCTGAGGGCTGTAATCGGCTTCCAAATAGGGGGTGTGCATTCCCTGGTTAACACTGACAGGCGTCTCAGCCAATTAGGTTCACCAGTTCTGGTTCCCGGTAACCTGATTGGCTGAAGCAACATCGAGGGCAGGACTACCTCAAGGGATTGTGGAGGAGGAGGCTGACCGAGAAAGGTATGTGCTAGGCGGGGGGGGGGGGCAATCTGGTGGCATTTTAGGGGAAAAGTGGCGAGCATGGCATGGCACAGTGGCTGCGTTTGGCATGGCACAGTGGCGACAATTGATAGGCACAGCGGAGAGAATGACATGGCACAGTGGCGACAATTGATGGGCACAGTGGCGACAATGGCATGGCACAGTGGCTGCGTTTGGCATGGCACAGTGGCGAAAATTGATGGCACAGTAGCTGCGTTTGGCATGGCATAGTGGCGACAAATGATGGGCACAGTGGCGACAGTGGCATGGCACAGTGGCGACAATTGACGGCATAGCACAGTGGCAACAATTGATGGGCACAGTGGCAACAATTGATGGCACAGTGGCTGCGTTTGATGGCATGGCACAGTGGCTGCGTTTGATGGCATGGCACAGTGGCGACAATTTTATGGCACAGTGGCGACAATTTTATGGCACAGTGGCTGCGTTTGATGGGCACAGTGGCGGCAATTGATGGGCACAGTGGCTTCAATGGATGGGCACAGTGGCGGCAATTGATGGGCACAGTGAGGCTGCAATTGATGGTTTTTTTTTCGTTTGTTTGCTCTCCCCAAAAATTTTGAGCACCAGCCACCACTGTAGCTAAGTGTAGCAAACCCGCAGTAAAGCTGCAGGTACACTGCACCCACGGTGTGGGTAAACTGCAGCGCATCAGTGTGAAAGAAGCCCTATACTATTATGCCCAGTGTATTGCTTCTCACTGACATGAAGATTTATTCAGGAGACCACTAGCTGAAACAAGAAGTGGAGTGCAGTTGGCATCTTCAGCATGGGGACAGGAGCCAGTACTGCAGAGGAGGCCTCGGCTTATGCGGCTCTTGCTCCCTACTACTACTTTAACTTTACAAGTAGTCTATCTGCATTGCACTCTTTTCAATGCTCTAGGATGGAGGGTCAGCAAGCCCAGACCGCGATCTACCAATGACCGCGATCAACAGGTAGATCATGATCTTTAGGTTGCTGACCCCCCCTCTATGATTTCCTGAGTATCTGGAGTAACAATCCAATTGGATGCTGGCCACCCATGTGACTCTGGCGGCCATGTTAGTCCTAACATTCCCCTGCTTTAGCTAAAACTATAAGAAAAAAAACTTTAGCTTTAGATACACCACTTGAGGACCGGAAGGATTTCCCCCCTTAATGACCAGGCTGTTTTTTGCGTTGCTTTAACTGACAATTGCACGGTCGTGTAACATTGTACCCAAACAAAATTGATGTCCTTTTTTTTCCCATAAATAGAGCTTTCTTTTGGTGGCATTTGATCACCTTTGCGTTTTTAGTTTTTTGTGCCATAAACAAAAACAATTTAGATTAAATATCCAAAAAAAAGAATTAAAAAAAACGAAATTTCATCATCAGTTTAGGCCAATATGTATTCTTCCACATATTTTTGGTAAAAGCATATACTGTATTGATTGGTTTGCGCAAAAGTTTTAGGGCCAGATTCACAAAAGAGATACGACAGCATTTCTCCTGATACGCCGTCGTATCTCTGTTTCTATCTATGCGACTGATTCATAGAATCAGTTACGCATAGATATCCCTAAGATCCGACAGGTGTAATTGTTTTACACTGTCGGATCTTAGGATGCAGTACCGCGGCCGCCGCTGGGGGGAGTTTGCGTCGTAAACCAGCGTTGGGTATGCAAATTAGGAGTTACGGCGGATCCGCAACGGATTTTCGAGTTCGCTACGTCGCCGCTAGTCTAGTTTCCCGTCGCAAAATTAGTCGTTTTTTTTGGTGCCCTAACTTTAGTCAGCAAGCGTATTGCTTTCTAAAGTATGGCCGTCGTTCCCGCGTCGAAATTCAAAATTTAATGTCGTTTGCGTAAGCCGTCCGGGAATACGGAAGTACGCTACGCGCGTCGCCGTTCGAAAAAATGACGTCACTTCGCGCAAAGCATGGCGGGAGTTAGGAAACGGAGCATGCGCAGTAGGTCCGGCGCGCGCGCCTAATTTAAATGTTAGCCGCCCATTCGATTTGGCCAGCCTTGCGCCGGACACATTTACGATACACCGCTGCAAGTTTCCAGGTAAGTGCTTTGTGGATCGAGCACTAAACCTGAAAACTTACGGCGGTGTAACTTAAATGGCTTAAGTTTCCAAAGGCGCAATTGTACGTAAATCTGGCCCTTAGCATCTACAAAATAGGGGATAGATTTATGGCATTTTTATAATTTAGTTTTTACTAGCAATGGCAGCGATCTTGAATTTTTAGCAGGACTGCAACATTGCGGCAAACAGATTTTTATTAGATAATTGACATTTATAAAGAGATCAGTACTATAAAAATGCACTGATTACTGTGTAAATGTCACCGGCAGGGAAAGAGTTAACACTAGGGGCGATCAAGGGGTTAAATGTGTTCCCTGGGAGGTGTTTCTAACTGTGGGGGGATGGGACTGACTGGAGGAGGAGACAGATTGTTGTTCCTAATCACTAGAAACAACAGATCTGTCTCTCCTGTCAGAACGGGGATCTGTCTGTTTACATTGACAGTTACCCATTCTGGCTCTCTTTGGAGTGATCACAGGTGGCCGGCGAACATCGCAGCCACCGGCCACATGCATTGACTCCAGCCGCACGCCCCCTAGAGCTCTTAAAGCGGCTGATGTACAATGACGGCTATTTTCCCAGAGAGCCAACCTGTCTCAGTACAACTGCGGCGGCTGGTCTTCAAGCTGTTAAAGAGGAACTTTTTTATTTAAGGAAAATAACTTTATTGAAAACAGTCAAGTATTCATCATAGTCAGACATGTCCAAAGTCTGGCCCGAGGGCCAATTGCGGCCCACGTTCCAGTTTAATATGCCCCCCCTGGTGATTTGGATATATATCTTTTGTGGCCCCCAGGGCCACAAAAGATATGTATCATATTTATTGGCTCTGCCTCGGAGGGGGCAGGATGAGTGCCATCACAGTACATACAGTAGAATCTCCTGTTTACTCGGCGGCATCTGTAATAGAATGTCCCGTCTCCTGGGCTGCCATTGGATGACTGTTGTGTCTATCATAGGAGGCCACCGAGTAAACAGGAGTTTGTCCTGTATGTAATCTGTTGGCGATTGGCCCGCCACCCTCCCTGTCTCTTCCGATACTGCAGATGGGCATCAATCAGGCTGCACTGATGGCATTGATCAGGCTGTACTGATGGCAATGGTGAGGCTGGCAATAGTGAGGCTGCAATAGTGAGATAATACACCCAAGCTCATCTCTTCACCACACACAGCCTCAAAGGCAAGAGCATTCTTGTTGGGCAGTGTATTGGTGCTCGGTCGATTTTAATGGTTCAAAGAATGTCAGGCAAAATGGTCGGCCCTCATGCATGTTCAGTTCATCAAATCTGGCCCTCTTTGAAAAAAGTTTGGTCACCCCTGATCATAGTCATAGGATATACACATTTATCAATATATAGCAAAACCAGCAAAAGTATTGTTTTAACTTAGGTTTCCAACTCCATCAAAAGCCACCAGTCTACCCATTACCGAGTGCAAGACTAAAACCGGGTAAATCAAGCCAGGGCCCCCAATTGTTTTCAAATTTAGCAGGGGAACCTCTATGTTGGTATATACGAGGGGTCTTCAAAAGGTTTCCGCACTTTTAGATTTTTGTTGGAAAGGGCAGGAGGAGTAGTTATTGGTCGTGTATGAGCGTATCATGTGACTAGTCTGTCTGGCAAGCCGGCTGACCTTGCAGTTTAGTATAAGCGTTGCAGAACTTATAAATTACACCAAAGAGGAACAGCGTTCTGTTGTGCGCATTTTGTGGGCAGAAATTGTGCTGGGAGCACAAATTAATCTCTACATGTGTGCTCATTATGAGGATAAAGTTCATTATCGTAGAGTGGTTCATGAGTGGATTGAAATGTTCGAAAATGGCCGTACTAGTGTGACCGCTCAAAGAAGCCTTCAGGTTAAGAAGAGCTTCATGTGATGATGATGTGAAAGCAGCGGTGAATCAGTGGCTACGCGCTTAACCAAAAACATGTTTTGCTGATGCCATTAAAAGGTTGGTACGGCGCTGGGAAAAATGCATTGCAAAGGAAGGTGACTATGTAGAAAAGTCATGTAATGTGTTTTTGAAATTCTTAATAAATAGAGTTAAAAAAGTGTGAAAACTTTTTAAAGAACCCTCGTATATTGCTGCAGTTTGAGAGTGCTCCCTACTTGTCTTATCCATTCAGCGAGTGTAGGAGGAACATCAGACCAGAAGCTTCTGATGACGCCCAGTTGGGAGGGGCGAAATGCATTAAGCTATCTGTGAAGGCTCTGTGAACGCCAAGGCGGCAATCTCTGCATGTTTTTATCTTTTTTGATGTAAATGTAATGATTTAAAATACATTTTTTAATAAATAGCAGTATTACACTACAGTATATGCGCTCTCCTTCATTTTGTTGAAACTATACCACCATGGATTGTTGCTGACCGAGGGAGTCTGAGGGACCTTGATCATTGGGAGGAGGCCAGCAGCAGATACCCATACTCCAAGGCCAATTACAATAAATTTCGTGGACGGACATCACCACCTTAATGCAGGCACATATACCATACTAATGGGAAGTTCCCCTAAGGGGTTTTAATGCAGCAAATTATATGAATCCAAGTAAAAGAGTTGTGTAAAAATCTTTTATTGAAATATATTATGATACATGTTATCACTAAAATATAAATTCTCGTAGTAGAGATACAGTACATATTCTATAATACAGTAAGGCAGCCATGTGATTTATACAGCATTACATTATATAATCGAACTGTATGTAGACCCCGACCCTGACTTCAGTAAAACTGAGATGTTTAATATATTTATTCAGGAGCCATTCAGAAGAGACCCCAAGGTCGAAACGCGTCAGGTCTAGGTCTACATAAAGTTTGATTATACAATGTAATGCTGTATAAATCACATTGCTGCCTTGCTGTATTATGGAATATGTACTGTATCTCTACTACCAGAATTTATATTTTAGTGATAACATGTATCTTAACTACTTGCCGACCAGCCGCCGGCGGCAGGTCGGCTCCCCTGCGCGAGAGCCCGTAGCTATACGTCGGCTCTTGAAGAGGCCACTGACTCCCGTGTGCGTGCCCGATGGGCGCGATCACCGCCAGGCACCCGCGATTGCTCGTTACAGAGCGAGGACCGGGAGCTGTGTGTGTAAACACCCAGCTGCCGGTCCTGTCAGGGGAGAAATGCCTGACCGTCTGTCATTTCCCCTAGTGAGGCCACCCCCCCTACAGTTAGAACACACCCAGGGAACATACTTAACCCCTTTCCTGCCCCCTAGTGTTAACCCCTTCCCTGCCAGTGGCATTTTTATAGTAATCCAATGCATATTTATAGCACTGATCGCTATAAAAATGCCAATGGCCCCAAAAATGTGTCAAAAGTGTCCGAAGTGTCCACCATAATGTCGCAGTACCGAAAAAAATTTGCTAATTTCCGCCATTACTAGTAAAAAAAAAATATTAATAAAAATGCCATAAAACTACCCCCTATTTTGTAAACGCTATAACTTTTGCGCAAACCAATCAATAAACATTTATTGCGATTTTTTTTTACGAAAAATATGTAGAAGAATATGTATTGGCCTAAACTGAGGAAAACATTTTTTTTATATATATATTTTTGGGGGATATTTATTATAGCAAAAAGTAAAAAATATAAAATTTTTTCAAAATTGTCGCTCTATTTTTGTATGTAGCGCAAAAACTAAAAACCGCAGAGGTGATCAAATACCACCAAAAGAAAGCTCTATTTGTGGGAAAAAAGGACGCCAATTTTGTTTGGGAGCCACGTCGCACGACCACGCAATTGTCAGTTAAAGCGACACAGTGCCGAATCGCAAAAAGTGCTCTGGTCTTTGACCAGCAATATGGTCCAGGGGTTAAGAGGTTAATATATTTCAATAAAAGATTTTTACACAACTCTTTTACTTGGATTCATATAATTTGCTGCATTAAAACCCCTTAGGGGAACTTCCCATTATTACCAAATATATTTTGGGGTGCGCAGCCTGAACTCTCTGATGTGTGTTTTGTCTATTGGCACATATACCATTTCCATCTGGTGAGTAGGGACCCAGGAGGGGAGCACAGAAAAATCACCTGCATTTTTAAATTTGTCATACGCTCATCATTTCATAGTTTATGGACTTGCAGTAACTTGCACTATATTGGCACGGAGCACGCTTGTCTATACATTACAGTAAAACCTTGGTTTGAGAGCATTTTGCAAGACAAGCGCAATTTTATCAAGCGATGTCTTGATATAAGAGTAGGGTCATGTCACAACTGAGTATAAAAGGGAAGAGAGACGCCTCTAAGTGAAGCAATATGGTTACATTTAATGAAGGTACAACATTTAGAAACTCACATGGTTGATGATTAAAACATGCACATCTAAGTATGCAGGCATCCGGGGTAAAGTTGTTCACGTAGACCATTCTTCCACGAGTGGTTCAAGCCTCGCTTTCAGATCGCTCTACTGCAGGGTAGACTTCCTGGTCACGATTGTAGACTGATAGCGGTGAGAGCCGACGGTGTAGAAGGACGGTCTATGTAGACAGCTTACCCCGGATGTTTGCATACTTAGATGTGCCTTGTTTAATCATAAACCATGGGAGTTGCAAAATGTTGTGCCTTCATTAAATGTAACCATATTGCTAAACTTAGAGGCGCCTCTCTTCTCTTTTATACTCTGTAGCTCCTGCTGGATTTTTCTTATAATCGCCTTGGGGAGGCTTCCATTTGTGGATGGACATTTTATGGTTATACAACTTATCACATTACTATAATCTTTTTATATGGACTACAAACTGAAGGATTTATGAATAAATGGTTGTTGAACCAATCATTTGAGTTTCCATTATTTCTTATGGGAAAATTTGGTTTGATATACAAGTGCTTTGGATTATAAAGAATGCTTCCGGAATGAATTATCAATCCAAGGTTTTACTGTATTTAGAATCTACCAGGATAGTGGAATGAAAAACCCTTTTCAAGATATTTATCACATTCATCCGGTTCAGGACAGCGCCACAATACATGGATCAGGTCCTCAAACAAGGAACTTTAGTCTTTTTTGTAAACAAAATTAAAAATCAACAGCTGCAAATGGTGACTTTTAACAAACAGACATCCAGCGCTGTCTTCACCAAGGCCGATTCTTCACCGGGTGTCAGATACCCAATGCCACCATTTTGGATGTGGGAGCCAGCTGTGGCTTCCTGCTGTTTCAGATCGCGTAGGATTGTGAGACTGTTCTCACAGCCTCTTGGGATGTGTGACATGTATCAGGAGGTTGCAAGCAATAGGGGGGCCTCGGGTCAAGCTGACATACTTCCTGCCTAAGCAAGAATTATGGAAGAGGGAGTCGGTCTCTGTTAGAAAAAGGTACCCACTCCCAGAAAAAAAAATATGTTCGGCTGAGGGCGAATGAGAAGAACTTTCACTTTTCAGTCCACTTTAAATAGAATAGTACACTACAGGGATTATCGTTGAGCTATTTAGGAATAATCTTTGGGATAAAATAAGCAATATTCCATAGAAGCAGACAAATGATACTCAACATATACTTGAGTACAATATATAACAAGTTGTACACAGCAGTGCCTTACTTTTCTATTTGTTCCTCGGCATCGCTGACTTTCTGTGACGATTGCACGCTGTCTCCTTTGCCAGCCACAGTAATGTCCACTTTCAGGTACCCCTTAACGCCCGTCCTGATGTCAGCAGGATCTGTCAGAAGGGCCCATTTGTCACTGAATTGATGCCCTAAAAAGTAAAACAAATGTATCACATCAGTGCCAGATTTATTTTAATTTGTATATACCTAAACCTGAACTCCAGGTTGATATAAAAAATAAATAATGCAGTTATATATTTATTAAAGTATTTCAATGTATTTTTATGTTACCTAATATAAGCACCTGCATTTGACTTACAAGTGGCAGCAATTTATGCAGTGCTGTACAATACATATTGTACATTCACATCAGTCCTTACCCCCCAAGGAGCTTACACTCTAAGCTCCCTATCCCACAAAGAAGCATACTAGGGTCAATTTAGACAAGATGCAGCTAACCCACCAGCACACTTACAAAAGAGAACATAGTGGGGTTGCTTCTGCTTATTCAAAGTCCAGTCATAGTCTGGGGGCAAGGAGGTGACCTAGCTTTAATGATTAACTGCAATAGAGAAAAGTTACTGTAGGTCTCCAGGCTGATTATTGTATGTGGCAGAGCCAGGGCTGGGAAAAGGGGTGGGCAGGAGGGAAAGTTGCCCTGGTAGAAGTGGTAGGGAAGGCATCATCTCACAGCACACACACTCCAGACCAGTGGCTGGCAACCAGTGAGCCACGGCTTCATGTTTGCTCTGACAGCTGCTGCTCCACCACTGTGCTCGGACATGCTCACTCTCCACCCCATACACCAAAAAACACACCATTCATGCGCAACTACTTTCTAGCTACTAATCAACCACACGTGCAATACAAACTCCATTTCAACCAAGGGCAACTGGGGCAAGGGGGCAGAGAATGGACACAGGGTGGTACACTCATCTATGGTATTGTTGGAACATTTGGGGTTAAAAGGAAACATATAAAGTCGCACATTGTATATTTTTCCTAGTGTTCCTATTCATATATGTTATGAGCAGGAGGGCAGCCATATTCTCTTCAAAGGGTGAAATTAAAGGGGTTGTAAAGGAAAAAAAAATCATAATAAGCATCCTTTACCTGCAGACATTCCTCTTTTCACTTCCTCAATGTTCGTTTTTGCTCAGAAGTTGCTCTATTTATTCTCTGTTCTGTTCACTTCCTGCTTGTCTGATTGTTACTCACCACCGTGAAGGGAGGCTTTACTGCAGTGGTCAGTGATGTGCTCGCTCCCTCCTGGGAACTACATCTGTGCGGCAGGACACGCTCTACGTGTTAGAGACTTGAAGGAGGTGTGAATTACTGAGCGTGCCGCAATGCATACTGGGAAATGTAGTTCTTACATGAACGAGCACCGCAAACCAGGAAGTGAATGAGAGAACAGAAACTAGAACGCCCGAGGTGATATAGATGAAGGAATTTAATAGGTATTTACTCGTTTTTTAACTGAATCATTACACTATTCTGTCTGTCTACCTTGCAGACATTAATTTTAGGCATACGTTCATGAGCCCATGAATAGACAAGAATGTTATGCCTTTATAAGAGACTATAGATGTCTGGTTAAACCAAACTCCCCAGGTTGTAACTCAAAAGTTGTTGGACTCCCAGTAAGATAAACAAGATAAAAGGCCTTGCACATCGCATGACACCAAACAACTGGTATTGTCTCTATATAATGAGGCCATGGGGCTAATTCATATTCCTGTGGTATTGTCTATCTTAAATAATTGTTTCTTCCTAATATCTTAACAATATATGTGTATTAGCAATTCATATATCAACTCGTTAATACATATATATTATTATGCTTACAAATGTGATTTCCTAGCTGTATTAACATTGAGAGCCTGTATTTGGGATATAAAGGGTTTGGCTTAGAAATAATTTTCAAAGGATCTCACTTTTATTAGGAATTCAACAAATGGTCTAAGCTAATGGTATGTAAACATTCCCAGTCCACAAATTTACTAGAAATGCTAGGATGTCTGACAATTGTTTGACATATAGGACAATTTATTGTGTTTTTTATAGGCTCAGGTCAAAGGGGGTCATAAATTATGAGCAACCCTGGATGACCCATCATTAGGAATTATTCCTTATACAGCAGTGCCCCTACAGGTTAAAAGTGGCATTACTCAAAATGGCCGCATCCTTGGTTACTATGGCAGCCTACCTAACATAGCATCATATGACATCATCAGTGACATAGTAAAGTGAGATACACACCCACTTCTTGGGTGTGTTAAAAAGGTGTTGCAGAAGACACTAGGGGATCTGAGGGTCTTTGGAGGAATCTTTGAGAGAGCTTGGATGGATCTTTGAGGGTCGCTGATGGGAGAGCTCTCACCCTATCTCTGAAGGCTATCTCTCTATCTCTGGAAGGAAGCTGGAAGGGAGAGATTGAACGCAAAGATGTAGGGGTTGAATGAAGTCCCTCGTAGGACTTGCTTCTCAAACAGAAAGAACTCTTAAATATTGGTAATGTATAATTTTGTTTATTTACCTTTTTGGCAATGAAGGTTTTTTCATACACATAACTAAAACCATTTAAATATACTTGGCAAAGATAATTTGGGAGTTGGTTATTTTTAACTGCAGTATGAAATAATTATATTCCAAATATTAGGAGACATACACAAATTATGTTTGTCTTTAAAAAGCTAAATGCAAGTTGTACTATGGTTTTAGAATGATGTCTGTGAAAATAAATTCTCTCTAAATTTAAAATGAGCTTGTCTGCATTGCAGAGCTTGTGTGCAAAATGTTCTTTGATTCTGTACACATATAAGTAGTAAGAAAGAGATCTGTTTGTGTTGAGAAGAGATAACACAGTGTCAAAGTAAACAAAAGCTGTTCACTTAGAGTCCGTGGAAATAACGGGAAGGTTATTTTACAAGTTACCAGGTTTTAAATACACCAGGATGATTTAAATAAGAGCTGTGAATATACCTTCTCATATATAATGTAAATATTATCTGAACATTTAACCATCATGTATCTCTGATTGTAGAAGTATATCAATTATTTGTTTTATCATGAATTGTACCTGATTTTAATTTTGCAATGTATCTTTAGTAAATAAATATATATATATTTTAAATATTCATTTGTGTTACTTGTCCTCAAAATAGCAGGGATAAAATAATTTTGGATTTCTTATTTTGATATTGTAGGAAACTGTATTTCTCCCAAAGCACAGATGTATATATTTCCATAAATACAATAATATTTTATATTTCAGTATAAACATCCTGACAGTGTATGTAGGCACTATGCCGAGATACGTCAATGGTTCTGACATATATGGAGGCACTGCTGAGATCTGTCAAAGTTTGAGACTAGTCGGGCGCCGGGTATCTGAATTACAGCGGCGGGGGTGTTTTTGGAAGTGCCTGATTAGAGCCATGGGCTCTAATAGGCGTCCTGATTAGAGCCTTAGGCTCTAATAGGCTTCCAAAATGGTAAACAGCAGGCACAATGTTGTGTGTTCGCTGTTTACTTTATTGTTGTGTTAGATAAGCAAATAAATTGCTTTCCTAACACTGACCCGCCTCTCAGCCAATCAGGTGCTTGGGTCTGGTTACCTGTCAGCTGATTGGCTAAAGCGACAGGCGCTGTGATTGGACGCTTGTCAGGTGTCCAATCATAGCAGAGGACGGGGACGAGACATCGAGGACTCGGAGAGTGGAGTACAGCGTCGTGACCAGAGACAGGTAAGTGCCAGGCAGGGGGTGCACACTGTCAGCATTTGATGGGGCACAGTAGCGGCAATTGATGGGGCACAGTAGCGGCAATTGATGGGCACACTGGCAGCAATTGTTGGGCACAGTGGCTGCAATTGATGGGCACAGTGGCTGTGTTTGATGGGCACAGTGGCTGCATTTGATGGGCAAAGTGGCTGCAATTGATGTTATATTTTTTCAGTTTGTTTGCGCCCCCCCAAAATTTTTGGGCACCAGCTGCCACTGAGTGATTCTATACACAACACAGTGGTAATGTCTTTACTACATTTGCAAAGTATTATCTGGGTTTGCAAAGGCATTTTTGTGTGCACAAAGTATATATTTAAATGATATTTTAAATGGTAATGGAGTTCAGCTTTTCCACAAAGTTCAATTTTTTATGCCGTTACAACTCTTATTTTCCATAACAACCTTTATTTCCAACATTGAAACAGTTGACTTGGACCTACTATCTATCATATTACCTGGTTCATTGTAAACAGTCCCCAAGTCAAGTCTAAAGGAACCAATCAGAACACCTCCAATTAACTTGTTGTGCATAACCTGCATATAGAATAAAGCACGAAAATGTTAGCATGCCATCAATCATGGTAGATACTGAAGTACGGTAATTAAAAATTGGATATTACAGTTTTAACCACTTCAGATCCGTAGGACGTCCTGGGACGTCCTGGACTTTGAGTGGTGATATCTGAATGATGCCTGCAGCTGCAGGCATCATTCAGATATCTCTGTCTTCAGCTGGCGATTCTGTGCACCAGAAGAACGATCAAAGCGGCGGTTCCACCGCTCGATCGTTCTTCTAGGCAGCGGGAGGGGACGTCCCCCCCCTCCCGCCGCCATCCGGTGCTTCTCCGGGCTCTCCCGTGCCATCGGGGGCCCGGAGAACGAATCGGCCGGCGCGCGTTGCTGAACCATAGAGATGACTGGTGACCAGACGGTCACAGTCATCTCTATGACCGTCGGAGGGCCGGGCGCGACGTTATGACGTCACGCCCGGTACCCGGAAGTAAACAAAGCCGCAATCGCGGCTGTCGGCATGTAATCGGTGAAATGTTTTTCACCGATTTCATGCTTGTAAGCCTGTAGGAGAGATGTGGGGTCTTATTGACCCCACATCTCTCCATAAAGAGGACCTGTCACAGTGATTCCTATTACAAGGGATGTGTACATTCCTTGTAATAGGAATAAAAGTGATCAAAAAAAAAAAAATGACAAAAAAAGTGTAAAAATAAAAAAATGAAGTAAAAAAAAAAAAAAAATAATAAAAAAAAAAATTTAAAACGCCCCTGTCCCGATCGCTCGCGTGCAGAAGCGAACGCGCATGCAAGTCCCGCCCACATATGTAAACACCGGTCAAACCCCACATGTGAGGTATCATCGTGTGCATTAGAGCGTGTGCAACAATTCTATCACTAGAGCTACTCTGTAACTCAAAAATAGTAACCTGTAAAACATTTTAAAGCGTTGCCTATGGAGATTTTTAAGTACCGAAGTTTGGCGCCATTCCATGAGTGTGCGCAATTTGAAAGCGTGACATGTTAGGTATCTATTTACTCGGCGTAACATCGTCTTTCACATTATACAAAAAAATTGAGCTAACTTTACTGTTTTGTTATTTTTTAATTCATGAAACTGTTTTTTTCCCTAAAAAAAGGCGTTTGAAAAATTATTGCGCAAATACCGTGCGAGAAAAAAAGTTGCAATGACCGCCATTTTATTCCCTAGGGTGTCTGCTAAAAAAAAATATATAATGTTTGGGGGTTCTGATTAATTTTCTAGCAAAAAAATTGTGATTTTTACATAAAGGAGAACAGTGCCAAAATAGGCCCGGTAACGAAGTGGTTAACAGCAGAGTGTCCTGATTCTTTTATTTATTTATTTTTGCATCAGGTGTTATTTAGAAATATAAGTACTCAATTTGTGTCTAGGGAAAGTAAATGCAGTACATCCTTCCATCACAGGCACATTTCATTATGTTTGTCTGTTTAAAAAAAGTTAAGTACAGAAAAGTACTTGTTGGTTTTTCCAGATAACCAGTGAGCTCCTAAACTTTCATAGTGATCTGAAGACACAGCCACTATGCTACACTGAAATATCAAGCAGCGTTGTCACCCCTGCGTTAGTTCTCCTCTGCAGACTACAGCCTACCCCATATGTTATGGGGAAAAGAAGAGGGGAGGTAGTTCAGCCAGAGAAAACTGGGCAGGGCTGACAACTCCCCTCTCAACCCCCCCATCAGCTGCAGCCCCACCACAGCGCAAAGATATATCTTTTTTATTTCTATTTGAATGTTTGACCATTCTACCAGAGGCGCATTTGTGAGGTCAGGCGCTGATGTTGAACAAGAAGACCTGGCTCTGCTCTAATTCATCCCAAAGGTGTTCTATTGGGTTGAGGTCAGGACTTTGTGCAGACCAGTCAAGTTCCTCCACCCCAAACTCGCTTATCCATGTCTTTATGGACCTTCCTTTGTGCACTGGTGCGCAGTCATGTTGGGACAGGAAGGGGCCATCCCCAAACTGTTCCCACAAAGTTGGCAGCATGAAATTGTCCAAAATGTAGTTTCCTTTACAGGAACTAAGGGGCAATGCCCGACCCCTGAAAAACAATCCCACACCATAATCCCCCCTCCACCAAAGAATTTGGACCAGTGCACAAAGCAAGGTCCATAAAGACATGGATGAGTGAGTTTGGGGTGGAGGAACTTGACTGGCCTGGAAAAAGTCCTGACCCCAACCCGATAGAACACCTTTGGGATGAAGTCAAGCGGAGACTGCGAGCAAGGCCTGCTTGTCCAACATCAGTGCCTGACCTTACAAATGCTCTCCTGAAAGAATGGTAAAACATTCCCATAGACACACTTCTAAACCTTGTGGACAGCCTTACCAGAAGATAGACATGTGCACAACAACAAAAAAAACTTTTTTTTCTTTGGTTTGTTTCGTCTCATTCCGTAGGTTCGTAAAGATTCGTAATTTAGTTGTAGTTTCATTTAATTGTAGTTTATACTGAATGATTCTTAAGTCTGTCTAATTTATTTTCGTTGATTCGAAATTCGTAATTTTGTTAGATAATAATTTTCGTTTAATGGATTCGTAATTTTGTACTTTCGTAAATACATTCATTTTCAACATGCGGCTAATCCATATTAAGATAGACTTTCTCTTAAGCCCCGTACACACAGTCTGACTTTTTGCCAACAAACTTCAAAATTAGCGTTTTCAAAAAAATCCGACCGTGTGTACGCTCCACCGGACAAACTTTTTTGGTTTCAAAAGTCCGGCCAACTCCCTTCAGACAAAAATCCACGGAAAAGTTTGTTTGAAGTCCGATCGTGTGTGCAAGGCTTTACACTGTCCAATGTGACACAACAGAGATAAGCTGATTGGCTAAGATATTAAAGTGGAGGTTCACCCAAAAAAATAAATGTTTAACATTAGATTGGGCCTAATTACGGGAAGCAGAATCGGGTGTTTTGTTTAAAATCAATGCAGTACTTACCGTTTTAGAGATAGATGGCTTCCGGGTATGTTTTACGGGACTGGGCGTTCCTATTTGATTGACAGCCTTCCGACCGTGGCATACAGCGCATCACCAGTTTCCGAAAGTAGCCGAACGTCGGTGCGCAGGCGCCGTATAGAGCCGCACCGACGTTCGGCAACTGGTGACGCGCTGTATGCGACCGTCGGAAGGCTGTCAATCAAATAGGAATGCCCAGTCCCGAAGACCATACCCGGAAGCGGCGGAGAACATCTATCTCTAAACCGGTAAGTACTGCATTGATTTTAAACAAAACACCCGATTCTGCTTCCCGTAATTAGGCCCAATCTAATGTTAAAAAATGTTTTTCGGGTGAACTCCCGCTTTAAGTGAGATACATCACTCACTAACTACACTGCCCAGTGCCCATTCGAAAGAACGATACGAGTACACAAATTTACGAACAGACAAAAAAACGGATTTACAAAACACACAAATGAAAATACGAACATACGAATAAAAATACAAACAGACAAAGGATTTAAAATATGGAATGCAAATCGTTCGTTATAGATGTCATTTTCGTTCTTTTGCTGTTTCGGTGTTTCGTATTTTAGTAAGATTGTCCAATCGTACGTTTGTATTTTTGCTTGTTCGTTATTTTGCTTTTTTGTAATGCCATAATTTTCGTATTTTGGTTCTTTCAGCTTTTTGGATGTTCGAATTGATCCGAATGTACGAATACTAACAAATTCGTACGAAAATCCATTCGTTACGAACGGGAACGCACATGTCTACCAGAAGAGTTGAAGCTGTTATAGCTGCAAAGCGTGGACCAACTTAATATTAAACCCTACGGACTAAGACTGGTTTGCCATTAAAATTCATGTGCCCCAATACTTTTGACAATATAGTGTAGAATTAGATAGATAGATAGATAAATAGATACAGTAGATATAGATAAATAGATACATAGATAGATAGATAGATAGATAGATAGATAGATAGATAGATAGATAGATAGATAGATAGATAGATAGATAGATAGATAGATAGATAGATAGATAGATGACAGTAAGAAAAGGGGCACAAAAAAAACTGAAGAACCCAGGAGTGAATAAAGGGACAACATCATCAGGTATGATGCATACCAGCAAAAATATTAGGTGACACTAGGAGTGCCTTCACATGAGGGTGTATTACAAATGCATTAAGGTATGTTATTGTCATACTTACCGAGAGTCTTATAATTTTGTCAAACAGCTGCTCTCGGGGCCCCACAAAATCAAATACAAAGTACTGCCAATGAAAGACAAATATGTGTTACTTTCTGCATGCTTTGATAATTTTGTACCATGTGATATTATACATCCATATTATACACACCAATGATACAGAGTGATTTTAGATAACAGTCAGAAAACTACCAATACCATACGCAAAATGCTAAACATGGCCTGCAGTCACCTTTCCCAAGTTTTTCTTTACATAGTCCGTGCAAACTTCATTCTTCTTCCAGTTAACGATGCTACTTCAGCATGATTTCAAAGCCACCGATCAGTGCAACTTCTTGTGCAGCTTGCTGACATCTTTGCGATTTCATGCACAGATGTCAAGGCAAGTTGCACATGAAATCGCCAAAAACAGTGCAGGAACCTTTTCAAAGTCTGTGCAAATTTGAGTCGCACTGATTTGAACGGTTCCATAGCCATAAATAGGGTGCAACTTGCCATGCGGCTTTGATCTGTCAAATGAGAGATGCAGAGAAGAGCAACCAAACTGATGAGAGGCATGGAGGAGCTCAGCTATGAGGAAAGATTAAAATAAATGAATTTATTTCTTCTTGAGAAAGTAGCAAATATTCAAACGAGAACTTTGAAGGCCGAAGTAGAGAAGGGTTCCATGTGAACAGCATACATATGATCACCATGTATACATACATAAGGGGTCCATATAGTGAACTTGGCGTTTAGTTATTCACTTTAAGGTCATCACAGAGGCTAGGGGGGCACTCTTTACGTCTAGAGGAAAAGAGATTAAATCTCCAAAAACTGAAAGGTTTCTTTACAGTAAGAGCTGTGAAAATGTGAAATAAACTCCCTCTAGAGGTGGTTCTGGCCAGCTCAGTAGATTGCTTTAAAAGTTCAGTTCCCCCCGCACGGGAGACGGAAGGCGGCAATCAGTGGCCTTATCATTTAAGGCCGATGCTGCTCCTTGCTCCAGGGAAGACCTGGGGCCATTGCTTCTTCTTGCAGCTAAATAGGAAGTGGGTCCTCCTGAGAACCAATTGGCCTCAAGAGCCGCTTCCTGATTGACCCGGGAGGAGAATCTGGAAGACAACAGCGAAAATTAATTCGCTATTGTCATACAACTGGGTGGGCTCAGGGCGCAGTGCCACCCTTTTTTGAAGCCTCAGGCTCTAATCATGTGCTTCAAAAAAGAAACCCTATTGAAATCCATGCATCCGGCGCCCTGCATGTAGATCAGGGGCTGAGCGTATTGATTAGGGGACAGCGCCCCTGCACCCTTTACAACGGGCCGCCACTGATATAACTGGATGCTAATTTTTATAGGTAAAGTTGATCCAGGGAAAATCAGATTTTTCAGCCTGACAAACTATGTAAGTCGCACTGGTGTGAACAGGGGATTGAAATAACAAGCAATTCGACAAGAAATGCAAAGGAACAATCAGGACAGCAAAAATAGATTAGAAGAAACACATTACTACAAGTAAAACAAACCTCAATATTTTTTTCAAATATGCCAAGAGTAAAAAGGTTAGGACAGAACACGTTGACCCTCTAAAAGATGAACATGGGAAGTTGATCACACACAACAGGGAGGAGGCAGATGTATGAAATAGATTTTTCTCTTCAAGTTTTACAGATGGAAAATATGTTTTTTATAGTCATAACAATGTTCCAAAAGTTACTTTTCTGTGGCTGACAGAAAACCAGGTACAAAACAGACTGAAGAAACTTAAAGGGGTTGTAAAGGTATTTTTTTTTTCCTTAAATAGCTTCCTTTACCTTAGTGCAGTCCTCCTTCACTTACCTCATCCTTCCATTTTGCTTTTAAATGTCCTTATTTCTTCTGAGAAATCCTCACTTCCTGTTCTTCTGTCTGTAACTCCACACAGTAATGCAAGGCTTTCCCCCATGTCTCTCTTGAGGAGGGAGGGAGCGAGCAGGCAAGTCAGGACACTCTCTACTTTGCAGATAAAGAAAGGAGCTGTGTGTTAGTGGGCGTCCTGACACTCCTGCTTGCCCTCTCCCCCCGCAAGAGGCTTTCTCCACACCAGGAAGAAAGCCTCACATTACGGTGTGTAGTTACAGACAAAAGAACAGGAAGTGAGGATTTCTCAGAAGAAAAAAGGACATTTAAAAGCAAAATGGAAGGATGAGGTTAGTGAAGCAGGACTGCACTAAGGTAAAGGAAGCTATTTAGGGAATTTTTTTTTCACCTTTACAACCCCTTTATTGCAAACAAATTCATATTCCAGATGGTTTACACTAGGGATGAGCTTCGTTTTCAAGTCGAACTCACGTTTGACTCGAACATCGTATGTTCGATCGTTCGTAAAATTACGAACGTTTTGAGCCGTTCGCGCCAAATTCGAGTGCCGTGTCTCGGCCCATAATTCACTGTGGCATTGCAGTGCATTGCTGGCTGATGATTGGCCAAGTATGCACTATGACCCGCATGCTTGGCCAATCACAGCGCACAAGAAACGGTGAGCCATACTGTACACTGTATTGAGTTCAGATAGATCCGCTCTTCCTAATATACTGGCAGGCAGGTGATTTTGCTAGCTGCAGTATTTTCACGTGGTGTACTGTCTGTGTCCTCTGTTCAATGTGCACCTAAAGCTACGTCATTAGATTTGCTGGTGTTTCTCATATTAATTCCTAAAGGCAGAAGAGCTGCACGATTCTGGGAAAAATGAGAATCACAAAGAATCTTAGAATGAAGATCACGATTCTCTCACGATTCTCAAAAAAATGCATGGTGCTTTTGTTAGCATGCATTTTTGTGTTTTTTTGTATTTTATTTACACACACATTTTATATATATATATATATATATATATATATATATATATATATATATATATATATATATATATATATATATATATATATATATACATGTATGTGTGTGTAAATAAAAAAAAATCACAAAAATAAAAATGCATGCTAACAAAAGCACCATGCATTTTGGTGCAGCGGCATTAAAAAATAAAATAAAAAAAAGGCCTATGCACTTTGGTGCTATTGAGGGGTGGCAGGCAGTTCATTCTCAAATTAATAGGCTGTTTTGCAGCAAGGCACATACTCTGATGCATCGCATAGATGTGAAGTTGAACCTTTAAAACACAGTCAGGAGGCCGAGGGGCATCAAAAACCACAGCAGTGATAGCTGATAATAGCATGGCTGTCTTGTTCAACGTCACTACAGTACTACCCTACCTCACACCGCACTCACTGCTCTATGTTTTCCAAAAAGCTTAAAAAATTTATTTTTGGGATGGAGCTACACTTTAAAAAAGTACCAGTTCAAAATTACAAACAGATTCTACTTAACAACAAACCTACAGTCCCTGTCTTGTTTGCACCGCCTGTATACTGCTAATGACCTGGGGAGAGGGGGGGGGGACCCATTCTATTTTTCTCAGTGATTTTCATCCATATTGCAGGGACCAGACATTACATTAAAGCGGTGGTTCACCCTTCATAACAACATTTTAGCATAAAATTAGGAATAGTAGCGCGAGCTACAGTATGCCTGTATTTATTTTTTTAGCCCCGTACTCACTGTGCAATCGTATATTGAAGATTCCGACTCCCCGCGGGGAATGGGCGTTCCTATCCAGAGGGAAGGTGATTGACGGCCGGCTCTGGCACGTCACGCTCCCCGAAGACAGCCGGAGTAGGTCTCGGCTCTTCACGGCGCTATACGGCGCCTGCGCACAGACTATGCACAGGCGCTGTGAAGAGCCAAGTCCTATTTCGGCTATTTCCGGAGAAGCGTGATGTGCCAGAGCCGGCCGTCAATCACCTTCCCTCTGGATAGGAACGCCCATTCCCCGCGGGCAGTCAGAATCTTCAATATATGATTGCACAGTGAGTACGGGGCTAAAAAAATAAATACAGGCATACTGTAGCTCGCGCTACTATGCCTAATTTTTATTTTTTTTTTATAGGGTGAACCCCCGCTTTAAAGCCGCAAGCAGTTTTAAATTACTTTTTTCTTATAGTAACACCCAGCAGGTACGATATTTTTTTTTTTCACTTTAAGCATCATTAAAATCGCTGCTGCAGAAAAAAACTATTGTTTTTAAAACTTTTTTTTCCATTGATACATGTTCCCTGGGGCAAGACCCGGGTTCTCAAACAATAACTTGCATATTAGCCTTTAAAATTTGCACTTTTGAATTCGAACATTCGAGTCCCATAGACTTCAATGGGGTTCTAAAAGTTTGCGCGAACGTTCGAAGGTTCTGGTGCGAACCGAATAGGGGGGGGGTGTTCGGCTCATCCCTAGTTTACACCCACGAGCCCACAGGGAGCTTAGCTTGGTTATAGCCAAAAAGCTATTTCTAATTTTTAAAGGCACCTTTTTGATAGGTATGGCCCCAACTGATTGGAGTAGGGCAAGTGTAATACCAACATAAAAAAAAACACTTAAGAGGGTATTTGATCGCAATGTAAAAATATATCTAAGGTGACTATAGTAGCTGTAATAAACTGTTTACTCTGAGATAGGCCATACATTAGGCAATTTTCTTTCCTTCAACCAGGGGTTGAATACCTTTGGCAGCGCTATTGTGTTCTGCCGGCGGGGAGCCTTACCCGCCGACACAATACAATGATCACTGTTGGCAGCTATGGTCGCCACTCGCTAGTAGTGATCGGGTGAGAAATAAACAGCTTGCCCATAGACGGATCCAAATTCATCCGCTTCCTGCTGAATCAGCTGGCTTTTAAACTGTGTATGGCCAGCCTTAGGTTCCTAACAGTGCTTTAAGTGGGCCAAAAGAGGTGCCGGTACTCTATTAGGCACCGGTGCTCCCCCCCCCAATACTGAACATGAAAATACCCTGATGAATAACATCCATTATTCTATCTATTTTCTGTGGTGTCTGTCCCTTGTCATGCTTTTTTTTAGTTTCTGACATCATCAGCTGGTTTATGTAATTTTAGCAGAAAATGCACCAATATATTGCAAACCATATATTGGTGCATTTTCTGCTAAAATTACATAAACCAGCTGATGATGTCAGAAACTAAAAAAAGAGAAGATAAAATGGGCACAAAGCATGACAAGGGACAGACACCACAGAAAATAGATAGAATAATGGATGTTATTCATCAGTCACTCTGAGCAGTCCATGTGCAAGCTTGCAACAATAATCATACAATGAACATCTTCCTACTTTTCAAGACGGTTTAAAATAAACATAAAAGGAAAATAACAGGGCAAGTCTGCATGGCTGTCTGAAACGAGCCATGATAAATTGATAGGAGAAGTGTATACATATCAGTCTGTGAGCAGCCATAGGTAGCAACAAAACACTCACCAGTACTCTGTACTTCAGAAGTTCAGATCCAAAGCAAAGTCCGGTGTTTTTCACTTTGCTGCACCGTCCTGACTCCTAGGAGGGCCAGTCACCCGCTCACATTCACCACGCCGCACTGATCGCTCCTCACAGGCACGCGTAAAGGAGTTGACGTCACCTAACGTGAGGTCAACTCCCTGCCTGCGCCTGCACGTACGGCTCAAGCCGTACTCTGCACACGGCCCGCCCCCCTCCACTAGCTGATGGCCGGCCCAGCCAATGACATTATGGAGGAGAGAGACGGTGCGCGATGTAATTCGCCCAGCGCCGGCCAGCCACTACAATGCTGTAGCTAGCTCTCCGCTGCGTTCCGGTACCGGAAACCCACGTACTGGGCGCACGGAGAGGTGCTGGTACTCTCCAGGGCCATTTTTGGAAGTGGCGGTACTGAGTACCGCCGCGTTCCGGCCCACTTAAAGCACTGGTTCCTAACAAAGAAGGCCTTAATCAGCCACAAGACTCACATAAGTAATTAGGAAATAAACAGTATGGTTCCTGGTCATGTGATCATCTTGACCTCCTCTTGACCACCAATTACGGTGATCATGAGGTTTTTTGTACAAACAAAACTGCTCCTTTTTTTCTCTCTGTTATTGTTGCGTACAGAGAGGGAGACACAATTACATTGCATTACATTGTGTAAACTAAACAAAAATATCTGAAATATTTTACCAATTTGCTTTTTTTTTTTTGTCCTTGTCAGCTTATAATAAAACCTTGAACAGAGGACTTGTTAAAACTATGTATCAAATAAAAGCCATATACATCCTTAGAGGGGTTATAAAGGTTTATTTTTTATTTTCTAGGTTCCTTTAAGCTAGTGCATTGTTGGTGAGAAATTCAGACAAAGAAAACAAAGAAAAGAACATTTATGGGTAGATTCAGGTAGGGGCGCGCAAAACTAAGGTCGGCGTAGCCTAGCGTGTTTACACTACGCCTCCTTAAGTAAGAGAGGAAAGTACATATTCTCAAAGCACTTACCTCCTTACTTAGGGCGGCGTAGTGTAATCGCGGCGGGCGTAAGGGCGCCTAATTCAAATTGGTTGGAGGGGGGCGTGTTGTATGGAAATGAGGCTTGACCTCACGTTTTTTGACGTTTGTTGCTACTACGCATGCGCCGGGCGCCTACATTTCCCAGTGCGCATTGCGGCTAAGTACGCCGTACGGGCCTATTGATTTCGACGTGGACGTAAACGACGTAACTCCTGATTCGCGGACGACTTACGCAAACGACGTAAAAAATTCGAACCTCGCGGCGGGAACGGCGGCCATACTTTAACAGAGTTATTCCATCTCATAGGTGGAATAACTTTAGGCCGCCTAAGGCCTTACGGAAACGGCGTAATTCGACTGCGGCGGCCTGGCGTACGTTCGTGAATCGGCGTACAAGCTCATTTACATAATCTACGCCGGCCGCAATGGAAGCGCCACCTAGCGGCCATCCGAAAAATTGCAATCTAAGATAGGATGGCGCAAGCCGGCCTATCTTAGATATGTTTAAGCGTATCTCTGTTTGAGCATACGCTTAAACATACGGCGGCGTAGATTCGGAGTTAGGTCGGCTTATCTACTGATAAGCCAGCCTAACTCTTTCTGAATCTACCTATTAGAAGGGAAATGGAAGGAAAAGGTAAGTGAACCAACAATGCACTAGCTTAAAGGAACCTATTTAAAAAATAACAAACGAACCTTTACAACCCCTTAAAAGCCGAGTTACATCCATTTTTTCAACTAGATCTTAAAGGAAAGAATACCCCTCCACCACTCGTTTTTGGCTATTGTTTTTTTCCTTCCAAACTTTAATGAATTACCTTGTGTACTTCCATCCCTGCCTCGCCGCGGCCCGGGGGCGTAATTTGCTACTGCTCGCTGGATGCCTTCTGGGACATGTGTGTGTCCCAGAAAACGACTGAGCCATTCAGAAAGCGATGCACGACTCGCGCATATGCAGAAGGAAACGGGTAGAACTGATCGGCCCCTGGGGGGCTGACATTGCGGGCTCCCTTGACATGTAATTATTCTTATTAAAAGTCAGCAGCTACAGCGTCTGGAACACCGCTTTAAAAACAATGTGAAAATCAAACAATGTGAAAATTATTTAGGTTGGCAAAGTGGTCAGAGAGTTATTGTAAGTTAACCATCGCATACTGACACAGGGAATTTTGGTTCAGGCTTCTAGAATTCACTGTGTGTAACATTTAAAACATTAATAACTTTTCTCCATGGAAAATGGGATGGATGTTTACAGTATGCACACTTTATAACATCAGCCATTGCATGGGGAAAGATTGAAGAAAATTCCCGTGGCACATACCCAAAGTTGAGTAGACATCTTACAAATAGAGAAAGGCAGTCACCGCTCTAAGTAGATCAGTTTGTAATGGACCTCTTCTCCAAATCAGAAGCCACAGGTGCTGGTAATGCGTATATCAATGAGGGTAAAAGGAAACTTCTGGACAGCCACACTCCAAAAAATATTTTGCCTTTGATTGTAAAATGGGGTAAAAAAATACATGCGACAGCAGAACGGACAGAAGAGCTGGCGGGTTTCGCACTATCAGAGCTTAATCATAGCTCATGATTAAGCACTGATTAATAGTGTGAAACGCGTCAGCTCTTCTGTCCGTTCTGCTGTGGCATGTATTTTTTTATCATATTTTACAATTGAAGGCAAATTATTTTTTGGAGTGTGGCTGTCCAGAAGTTTTTCTTTTATCCTCATAGATATCTTACAATCTGATAGATCTATAGCCACCCCTTCCTGTGTGTTTTGGAAACGAACACTTTGAATTCACAATCTGAAAATCACCTCATTAAAAAATGGAGCGTTTGTCCCTTCTTTTACTGCCGTTTGCTTCTTTTCATCTCCAATTTCTATGATGACGATTGGGTCAATATTTTCACCAATCAGCTGCCTGGCTTCTGTGATAGTTATGGCAATCTGTTGAGAAAACAAATATATTGATGAGCAGCATGTTGGTGACATGATGGTGATGGGATTTCTTCCTACTGACAAAACAGTTGTTAGTTTACACAAAGTGCTAACCTGATATGTCTGGATTTTAGTTTCTCCTTCATGAATCTTAGCCTCTAACTTGGACCTGTTGAATCAACCATAAAAAAAGTAATTACATGTTAGGCATGAATTTTCCTATCAACATTTAAATTGCCTTGTCTACGGAAAACTTTTTAAATACCGTATTTGCCGGCGTATAAGACGACTGGGCGTATAAGACGACCCCCTAATTTTCCAGCTAAAATTTTGGTTTTGGGATATACTCGCCGTATAAGACTACCCCCTTTCTACTAGTCATGCCTTGCCTCACGGTGCCACCATTACATGCCAGACTGTGTCACTACATGCCAGACTGTGCCCCATTACATGCCAGACTGTGCCCCATTACATGCCAGACTGTGCCCCAGTACATGCCAGACTGTGCCCCAGTACATGCCAGACTGTGCCCCAGTACATGCCAGATTGTGCCCCATTACATGCCAGACTGTGCCCTTACCTTATCCCAAGACATGCAGAATCGCGGCCGTACAATTTTTCAAAAGCCGCGCCTTCTACGTCTTCTGTTCCGTAAAAAGCGGAAACACTCAGCTTCCGAGGAGGCACTGTGTTCAGTGTTCGCCTATCATGGAGGCCCTCTCGTCCGAGGACGAGAGGGCCTCTGTGATAGGCGGACACTAAACACAGGACGAGAGGGCCTCCGTAATAGGCAGACACTGAACACAGTGCCTCCTGGGAAGCTGAGTGTTTCCGCCTATCACAGAACAGAAGACGTAGGAGGCGCGGCTTTTTAAAAATTGTACGGCCGCGATTCTGGGATAAGGTAAGGTTAGGTTACCAGCGTATAAGACGACCCCCGACTTTTAAGAAGATTTTAAGGGGTTAGAAAGTCGTCTTATACGCCGGAAAATACGGTAAGCAATGGAAAAACCTTTGGTTAGGTGGTGACTAAATGATAAGACCACCTGAACAAATGGTTTAGACAAATTTCAAAGGTCTAATTGGTTTTCTATTTTCATCCCTGGGAAGATGGAATGTTATGGACATTCTTCAGGCTTCTCCTTTTCGGGCTCCAGATGGAGCCTTTCTAGGTATACCAGGTTGGAGTAACCCAGAACTCTACAAGCTTTATTTTGGTATCTGAATCCCAAATAGAAAGGTTTCCCTTCTTTTTCTGTCCAAGCAATGATTTTCCAATAAATCAAGAAGTGAGGGGGGGGGGGTTTTGGGGGGACACAGACAGAAATAGGAACCTGATTGAGGTAAAAAAAAACATCACTATTTTATCTAAACATAAAATAAAAGCTTATGCCGCGTACACACGATCATTTTTCGGCATGAAAAAAAAAACGTTGTTTTTCAGCATGTTCAAAAAATGATGCATGTGTGCATCAGTGTGAAAGCAGCCTTAGGACCCAATCAGACCCTCCATTCTCCCCCGCTTACCTCCAATCCAATACGCTTAAAGCGGGGTTCCACCCGCGATTGTAGCTGTAGCTGCTGACTTTTAATAAGAACACTTGGCAGTCCTAGGCGCCCGCGATGTCGGCCCCCTTGAGGCCGATCCCTCGATCGGCGCCCCCATGCTTACTAAGGGAACAGGCAGTGGAGCCTTGTGGCTTCACTGCACGTTTCCTACTGCGCATGTGCGAGTCTTGCGGCATTGTATGAATTGGCGGCTGCCAGAAGGCAGCGCGCACCATTCCCCAGAAGACAACGTGAGGATGAAGACCAGCCGCGGACTAGGAAGAGGCAGATTAGGAAGATCCACATAGCAACTGCAATTTCTGGTAAGTAAAACATTTTATTTTTCAATTTTTTTGTAGAATTTTGGTGAATTTTTTTTTTTTTATTTCCAATATTTTTTATTGAGTTTTCAAAGAGAAATAAAAATCAGGGAGAGGGGTATACAAAGAAAGTTAGGAGCGGGGGGGGGAGGGAAAATATGCACCCGCAGTCCACATCTGGGGGGCCATCAATCCAATACAGATTATTGCATATTTACACATAACAGTTACATTTCTAGTATCCAGTATCCATAACGTTCCCCCCAGAACCATCTCCTAACAGGGATAATCGTCAACTTAGCCCGGGATCCCCCAGTTGTGGCGCTATCCAGGCCCAAAGGGCCAACATACCCCAGCCCACTACCTCTGAATTGGTAACATATCAGTAGTAGAGCAGAGAGGAAGGAAGAAGAGGAGGAAAAAGGATAGAAGAGGAGAAGGGAAAGAAGAGCGAGAGAGAAAGGGAAAAAAAAAGGGAAAAGAAAAAACAAGAAAAAGAGAAAAAAAAAAAAGGGGGGGGAGGGATGGCGCATCCCCATCCACCAGCCTTGAGTTGGATCAGTGTACATTCGTGAGGTAAGTGATCCAGGGATCCCACACCTTATCAAAAACCTTGACTTTGTCATTCAGAATGGCTGACAACCTCTCGTTCACCATGATCCATGACAACTTAGACTTCAAGAGGCAAAAAGGGACAGTGGGGGATCTCCATGACTTGGCGATGGAAATTCTAGCTGCCACAAAAATAAAAGCTATCAGTTTTTTCAAGTACTTTGACGTACCCTCCACCGGGCGTCCCAGCAGTGCATGCAGAGGCGACTTAACGAGGTTCACCTGGGTTATAGAATAGATAAAATTGTAGGTGCGTATCCAGAATCGCCTCACCTTTTGACATATCCACCAAGTGTGGTACATGGAGCCGTCCTCATTGCACCCTCTAAAGCACCGCGGAGACGCCCCTGGGACAAAGGTGGCTATTCGCGCAGGGACCATGTACCACCGTAACAACACTTTGTAATTGGCCTCAATTAAAGAGGTGTTAATATAGGATCTAGACGCCCCCTGTATCAGCTTGCTCCATTCCGCCATTTCAAGAGCCGTGCCAAGATCCTGTTCCCACTTTTGCATATAAACCAACTTTTGAGTATTAGAGGACAACAAGCTGTAGATTATTGATATGTGACCGGAGTGTTTGTCAAAGGTTCTACAAAGTTGTTCCATAGCCGTTGATGTGGAGAGGTCCGAAGAGCGGTTCAAAGTCCCCAAAAAGTGAGCAATCTGAGCGTATCGAAAGTATTCAGCTTTTGGAAGATCATACCTCTCCTGTAGAACCGACTTTGACAAAGCCCCCTTGTGGTCGCATAGATCCCCTATCCTCAGTAGACCCTTATTGATCCACCAATTAAAGTCCTGGGGCCGGAGACCCGGGGTGAACTCGGGGTTGTGGAATAGTGAAGCCATCGGGGTGTGTGGTGATTTAAATTGATATGTTTTTGCTAGGCGATCCCAGAGGCTCAGGGAGAATGACAGAGACGGACACATCACAGACGGCCTATTCCGTCCCCTCAGCCACATCAGGTGGCTGATCTCTCTGTCTGGAATCAAGGAAGACTCCAATCCCATCCAAAGCGGTTTGGATCGACCCGTGTGAAAACGGATCAGCTGAGCCAACTGGGCTGAGTGGTAATACTTAAGGAGGTCCGGCATACCTAATCCTCCTCCCGATTTAGGTGTGTATAATGTTTTCCTGTTCACCCTAGGCCTCTTATGGTCCCATATGTAATCGAGTAGTTTGGCCTGAAACTTCCTAAGATCCGCACTCACAACGGCTAATGGGAGAGTTCTAAATAGGTACAACACCTTAGGCAAGATGATCATCTTGACCGAATACAGCCTACCGAACCATGACGGGGGTTTAGTTGACCACCTCTGAAGGTCCTCCAACAACTTGCGGAACAGGGGGGGATAGTTCTTCCTATATAGTGTAGTAAGAGTAGGTGTTAAATAAATACCCAGGTAAGGGAGGGCTTCCTCTTGCCATCTAAAAGTGTACTGACCTTGCAAGGCTCGGACTATGTGGGGCCTCAGGGAGACACCGAGAGCCTGGGATTTGGAATGATTTACCCGCAAACCCGTAAACGTCGCAAAATGTCCCAGTACCCCCTTCAGGATTGGCAAGGAGGTAACCGGAGAGGAGAGGAGCATCAGTATGTCATCCGCGAACAGCGCACATTTATGCTCCCGTCCCCCACAGCAGACCCCCAATATGTCCGGATGTGCTCTAATCTTGGTCGCCAAGGGCTCCAAAGCCAAGATAAACAACACTGGGGACAGTGGGCAGCCTTGTCGGGTCCCTCTATGTATAGGGATGTCTTGAGACTTATAGCCCTTGACCACCAAGTTGGCAACGGGAGCGTTGTATATTGTTCTAAGTGTCGTCAGAAAATGTGACCCAAACCCATATCTCTCTAAAATAAAAAAAAGGTAATCCCAGGATAGTGAGTCGAACGCCTTCTGCAGATCTAACCCTAGTAGTAAAGCCCCTCTCTGTCCTCCCCCATCCCAGCCCGAGTTTAGCGCAGATATGATGTCTATGATTCTTCTAGTCTGGTCTGGGGCCTGTCTATGGGGGACAAATCCCACTTGGTCAGGGTGTATGTATCGTGCTAAAAATGAGTTCACTCGGGTGGTCAATATTTTCGTCAGGAGCTTAAGGTCGACATTGATCAGCGAGATCGGGCGGTAGTTTGAGCAGTCGCTATGGTCCTTGTTGGGCTTAGGGATGACATGTATAAACGCCCTATTCTCATGTGGCGCGAGGGGGGAGCCTCCGCGTAAACCATTAAAGAGGGCACATAAATGCGGAGCTAGGATTTCCGCATATTTACGGTAGTAGTGGCCCGAGAACCCGTCCGGGCCCGGTGATTTAGAAGGGTTCAGAGACTTAATGGCCGCCACAATTTCCTCCGTTGTGAATTCTGCCTCCATCAATTCCACGTGGTCGCTAGATAACTTGGGGATAGAAAGATTACCCAAAAAAGCCTCTGCCTGAGTCCTGCTAAAGTCCCCTGGAGATTCGTACAGTTTAGAATAGAAATCGGCAAACTCTTGGAGGATCTTGTGGGGATTCTGGGTAACCTGGCCATTCTTCAGTCTCAGTTTGGGAAGAGCGGGGTTAAATGGCCTAGGGGTCAACCTTCTCGCCAGTAGTTTATTCGGCTTATCGCCCAAAGAATAAAATCTATGGTGTGACCACCTAAGATATTTCTCCGCCTTTGTAGTAAGGCTCAGGTTCAGAGCCGTACGCGCCTCGTCTATTTGGGTTCTAAAATCGAGGTGTGGGTTAGACTTCTGTTCACGCATTACCCGACGCAATTCACCTTCCTGCTGCCGAATCGTGTGTTCACGCTCCCTCTTAACCTTAGAGGAAAGCTGTATAAGCGTTCCCCGCACGGTGGCCTTATGGGCCGCCCACAGTGTCACCGGAGAGGAGACCGACGAGGAGTTTTCCTCAAAAAACTGTTTTATGGCTCGCTCGATTTCCTTTTCGAAGGCAGGGTCATTCAGTAAAGACTCGTTCAAACGCCACGATGGTGGGCCTGACTTTGCCCAGAGGTCAGTCAACACAATTTGTACCGAAGAGTGATCCGACCAAGACATGGGGATTATCGTAGCAGACGAAACGAATGAAAGCAGGGGAGAGAACGTGAACACATGATCTATGCGTGAATATGTCTTATGCACATGGGAATAGAACGTGAAGTCCCTATCAGTAGAGTGGGCGTCTCTCCACACGTCTACCAGATCATAGCTATGTAGAAGACGCGCCAGTACTCCGCTTCGTCTAGTAGCGTGTTTCAGTATGACTTTCCCGGGATTGGATCTATCTAGAACCCGATCAAGAGAGGTATTACTATCCCCGCCGAGGATCACATGGCCCGCCACGTGGGGCATTATGACCTCCAACATAGAGCGAAAGAAAGCCAATTGACCCACATTGGGGGCATAATACGATAGGAAAGTGACCTCGCTCTCGTTGATTTTCCCCACTACCATGATGTATCTACCCTCCTTATCTCTAATGACGGTGACTGGCGTGAATGGGACCTTTTTTTCAAAACATATCGCTACCCCTCTCTTTTTGTCAGGCCCATTAGATAGAAAGATCGTTGTGTATCTAGCGTTTAAATACCTGGGGGCCGAGGTCTTTGAAAAATGCGTTTCCTGTAGGAGCAGAACATCAACTCCCATTTTGTGGTACTGTTGGAAGGCCTTCGCTCGTTTTGTAGGGGAATTAATACCCTGCACATTGTGTGTTAGGATGGTGTATTTAGTAAGGGACCTATTCGCCATGTTGGTTCGGTAGTCTGTACTCACGGTTCTGGAGAAACAGGGATTCAGTCCCCGAGGGTCTCGGACCTTGTAGTGGAATCTGATCTCGGGATGGGGATGCACCAAAAGGAGGACAAGAGAGAGAAAAGAAAGTCTGGTTAAAGAAGAAAAGGCATGGAAGAAGTAAATCTGAGTTCAGTACATTACAGTTCAACAAAGACCGCCCAAAAGACGATCGCTGCCAAAACAAAATTAAGGAAAAATTCAAAATAAACCATAGCGCAAAAAATGACGAAATAGAAAGAAGGGGGAGGAGGAGGGGAGAGCGAGAAATAAACGCTCCCCCCTCCCCCCCCACCCGGGTCCGCCGAAAAACGGCGCGTAGTCATGGGCATAAAGAGAACAAAATTGCCCGTTAACCTGCGCGAAGTTGCCCTCACCCAACCAGGAGAGGCAAGTTCGCTATTCGTGGCATGCGTTACCACCCCGGCCCTTCACCCTCGCAACCCGATACGAGCAGGCGGAGCCCCCCCCGCCAACCACACACCCGTAGTGTATAAAGCAATTTCTAATTTCCAGTCCGGACCAGACCAACTCAGCAGATAAGATGATTACATGGTCTTATCGCGTAGCAACGGAAAAATTTAAAACACGAAACAAAAGTGACCATGAGGATATAAAAAAAAAAAAAAAAAACGAACGCGAAAAAGAAGAAGAAAAAATTTAGAATAAGGCCCTTCTCGCGGCAACTCGTATGCGGATAACATAACGAAATGAGCATAACATAACAGACACGTCAGAACTATTCGTCCCCGTTATTGCAACCCTCACTTCTGGAGGGGTCAGCCCCAGAAATCTGTGAGGGGGCCCTGCAGGGGGGTATTTAGGTAAAGAGGTAGGCACGGATTGTGTCCAATCATCAAGTATTCGGAGGGGGCCTTCTGGCCCTGGAGCGGCCCTGCTGGGACCATAGGGGGGACACAGGCCTGTCTCCACCCCCCGGGGCACTGGTGGAAGCCTGGGGATCCATGGTGATCAGTCCCAATTCTTGGAGTAGCGCTTCTCCCGATTGAAACGAATTGAAAGAGCAGGATCTGCCTTTATATGAGAACGAGAGTCTGAATGGAAAAGACCAGCGATATTTGATGTGACGATTAATAAGATGGTTCAAGAGGGGTTTAAGCGCTCTTCTCTTCTGGATCGTGGATTGCGAAATGTCCGCAAAGATTTGGACCGGGTGTTCCATAACGGTTATGTTGCCCAGCTGCCTGGCCTCCAGCATCACTTTCTCCTTGATCCTGTAGTAGTGTGGCTTGACTATAACATCCCGTGGCAGGCCGTCCGGCCTGGGGGCCGTTAAAGCGCGATGCACTCTATCGAGTTCTAGCTGGTGGGGAGAAATGTCCGGGATTAGCTGTGTCATCAAGGCATGGACTGTCTCCTCCAGGTTCAGGACCGTTTCTGGGAGGCCCCTCACCCGGAAATTGTACCTGCGAGATCTATTCTCCAAATCTTCAATCTTTGCGTTAGCGTCATCCAATTGGTCCTGTAAGGACATGATCATTTTGGAGTTTTGATTAACGCGTCTAACCGTGCCGTCCATTTTGGTTTCAATGCTATCCAGCCGTACTCCAATATTTTGGAAATCTGACTTTATCCCAGAAGTAATCATTGTGCATGCTTTAGTCAGTTCTTGTTGTAAAAGGGCTGAGAATCTGGCCAGAAGCACAGTGTCTCCAGAATATGAGGAAGCAGGGGCAGGGGCATGGGCAGGGGACATCAGGAGCGCGGAGCTTCCCTGGCTGAATGTGATCTCAGCTAATTCAGCCATCTGTCTGTCTGTGGACGAAGCTGGGGATGTGGTAAACAGCAGTGGTGCTTCATCAGGGGAACCAGGCAAGGTGAGATGGTGAGGCCCTAGGCCCAGGTCAGAGCATGGGGAGGGGGTCCCAATTTGTGACTGTGAAGAGAAGGGGTCTCTATGTACTTCAGCCTGGATAGACATTATATTGCCAGGGCCATGAGTGTCAGTCTCTGGGTCTAGGCCTCCGCCTGTCAGCGCTACTTTGCCACCCAGCGCCATCACACTTAGGGGGGCCTGATGCAAGGGAGAGCCATCTCCTCCTCCAGCTGTATGGCCAGGCTGTATCTGTCCCCAGGGCGATTGTGCCCTTGTCTGCAGAGTGTCCCGCTCCGCGTCTCCCCCTCCCCTCCTCACCTCCTCCGCTCGATCCTCCGGCCTGTCACGTGTAGTGTCTCCCCTGCCCGGCGCCATCTTAGGCTGGGGAGATTGCTGCTGGGCCTGAGAGCGCGTCTTGCGGGAATGCTGTGAGGGTCGGCGCTGATTAAATTTGTTGCCGGCGGTCCTCCGCTGCATGGTCCGGGTCCCAGTAGTGGGTGTGCTGGCCAGGGTCCGATCCGCCCGCTCAGGTGCTGATTATAGCTTGAAGGGCCGCGGCTGTGCGGAGCTCGATCAGCTCATGACCGTCCTCGGCGCCGCGCGCATAATTTTTTTTTTTTTAAATACAAAAAAACAGAAGGGGATCCGTCCCCTTTCAACTGGGCGGATTGAATTGGATGACCCATAGAGTAGCATGGGCTGTGTCCGTATCCCTTCTGCATTTGCAGCGTGGACACAGACCTGTCATCCACTCATTCCACTTATTTTTGCCGGCAACTGGTTACCAAGTCGCTTCAATGACCCACGCTCTTCAGACGGTTGGACTTCCCTGTTATTCATTGTATAAGCCGTTTCCTGGGCATGTTCATGAGAGCCGGTTCACACTGGGGCGACTTGGGATCCAACTTGAAGTCGCCTCAAGTCGTCCCAAGTCGCGCTGTCGAGAAAAACAATGCAAGTGAATGGGAGCGGTGTTAATGTACACGACTTGAGTCGGTCCGACTTCAAAAGAAGTTCCTGTACTACTTCAATCCGACTTGTAGGCGATTTGTACCCATTGATTTCAATGGAAGTCGCCTCCAAGTCTGATCCAAGTCTGATCACTGTCTTAACTGAAGCGACTTTCCAGGAAGATAACATACATTTCTCAGGCAAACCTCTCCCTCCCCCTCCCTCCCCTAGAGCTGATTGTTGTTTGATTGGTCACTGGAAAGTCTCCTGTCCTGGAGACGACTTCAAGCCGTGTTGTAAATCGCCCCAGATCGCCCTGTGGTTCATGCTCAAGTCGTGTCGGAGTCACCTCTGAAAGTCACGCTGGAAGTCGTGTCGCCCTAATGTGAACCGACTCTAACTTTATTTGTTTTAAAAAAAAAGAAAAGCCATTGCATTAACATTACAATAAATTAAAACAATTTCAACAATGCAACCAGGAGGGGGCTTTCGGGTGTCCGTAGGACACATTTTGTTACTATAATTTCCCAATTCCCATGTCCTCAGCTGTGTCCCAAAGAAGTTACAAACTTACTCACATATTCTTACATTTTCCCCCAGGGGACCTAGCACCTGATAGAACCACCAATAACCAACCAACTAGATGGGCCCCTCAATTTTCTAACACTATCAAAAACCACTGCCCCCCCCCCCCCACGCCCCACCTTGCTGTGACAAAAGTCCCCTTTTTTTCTATAAATCTGTAACCACAAAATACTTCCCCCACAACCCTGAATACACCTGAATACAGCATGGGAGGGAGGAGAAGCTTTCTCTTTACCTAGACTTTCCGGAATTAATACCCAGCATACCTTGCACGAAACCACCCTTGTGGCTCCATCCCTGCCAATCCGACCTTCTGCCTCCAATCAGGTAAGAACTATGCCCCTTCCCCACTACTAAACTAACATCGTTTTTAACCCCTCCCTGACCTGTTCCTCCTTTTAGTCATGCCTTCATGGCTAAGTTACATCAACTGATATCCATTGGACAATGAGGCAATCTTGCTGGATACTGGGATGGCAGATGGCATCAGAAAATGGATCAGAAAATCAGCCCCCCAGTAACAAAATGAAACTAAAACAGAAAATAGCAAGAGGAAAACTCACCCAAGCTCTAATCTATTATAGTTGGTGTGTAGAGTAGTCAACGCTCTGGCTAGTTAAGCTCACAAGTGATCCATAGAAAGTACAGGCCGGCAACTCAACAGCTTCTCCATAGAAAATATTTATTGAAGCATTACAGCAGTAACATCATCCAAAATTACTGATGCGTTTCGGCCTTAGGCCTTCAGCAAAGCTTTGCTGAAGAATAAATGAGGCCCTACACATAACAGCACAACCAGCAGCTCAGCAATGCCACTGGGAAGCCTGAGATCTTTATATGTCTTAAAAATTAGGCTGCCAGTAATAATTTAACAGAAATATTCATTATTATATTTATGAGTTATTATCAAACATTCTAACAGAGAATGTTGTAAATACCTTTTCTTTTGCATAGCAGCAGACAGGGACGTGTTAGAGGTAGAGATGTCGGTGAGCAGACTGTCAGTACTGCCACCCAAGTCACTTCCAGGGACCAAGCCATAAGTGCTGTCGGTGTCGTCTGAAGAACAAAACATCATAAACAATCAATGGTGCTTAAACGATCAGTTCATCCAAAAATGACATTTTAGTTGTATATAGTGTCTAATCAATATTATAAAATATTCACCAAATCCAGGCAGCTATGGTTGGATGATAACCCCGTCATCTCATGACTTAGCCAGGTGAGCACTCATGTGGTATAAAGGGACTGGCTGGGATAAATTCTACTCACTGATTGCTATTGTTTTCTCTTGAGAAAAGCTGGAGTTTGGTTGCCTCACGGGCTGCCATCTAGGGCCTTAAAGCGGAGCTCCACCCTAAAGTGGAACTTCCACCCATCAGATTCTTCCCCCCCTCTGGTACCACAATTGGCACATTTTTTGGGGGGGGGGGGGGGACACAAGTCTTTGACAGGTATCCTTTCCCACTTACGGGAGTCTGGCCGCGGCCTTGACGCGGCAGTGACATCACCGTGGGGCTCCCTCCTCCTCCTCCCCTGGCCGCCGGGCTAATAGGAGAGAGGAGCCGGGCCTCGCGCATGCACAGTAGGGTTCCCGGCGTGAAGCCAAAAGGCTACACTGCCAGGTTCCCTTACCCGCAATGGCCGCGGCAGTGTAGCCTTTCACCTTCATGCCGGGAACCCTACTCCCGACATTGAGGGACAGTAGGACAGGTAAGTGTCCATTTATTAAAAGCCAGCAGCTGCAGTATGTGTAGCTGCAGGCTTTTATTTTTTATTTCTTCCCGGACCTCCTCTTTAAGTATCAATTTTTTTTTAGAAAGCGGATTTATCCCTCCCTATCGACTATCAACATCAGGCCTTCAATGAAAGTTTGGCGTGGATTGGTTGCCTCACTGTACTTCTGAAGAAGCAGAGAGCTCAGAGTGCGTAGCCTGTTCTTTCCCAGCAACTTCTTTCTCTCCTGGTGATGTCACGTCTGCCCGAGCGTTCCATGTTCGTTGGCGTGGACTTCCTGTGCATCGCAAGAAAGTCCATTCATCCTCCATCGCTTCTCAGGGAGCCTGAACCCGGCAGACCATGCAAGATGAAGGATTGAGGACCTTTGGCGGAGGATCCAGTACAGGATAAGCTTGTTTTATCTAACACCCTGTAAGTGTTTTTACCAGTTGTTCTAATAAACCCCCTTGCGATACTGCACTTAGGTGGCACTTACCCCTTCCTTCCTTCCTTCTTTTAGCTGAGAAAACCCCTCCTCCCCTACCTGAAGACTCCTGGGATGTATCACATCATTTGTCTAGGCCTCAGAAATTGAAAAAAAAGTTTAAACCAAGAAAATATAATATACATTTATATCTATTGACTATTCCTAGCAGCATAAGGATTAAAATAGACAATATTATTTGAGAGAGTGAAGTTCTGCTTTAAAGTGGATTTCCACCCAAAAATGAAGCTTCCGCTTTTCGGAACCCTCCCCCCTCCGATGTCACATTTGACACCTTTCAGGGGGGAGGGGGGAGCAGATACCTGTCTAATACAGGTATTCTGCTCCCACTTCCGGGCATAGATACCTGAGCCACCTGCGGGTATCACACCCCTTCCGGCCCCTTCTCCCCCCGTTGTGTTCTGGCAGACACATGGGTCCCAAAAGACAGCAGGGACCAGTGGGAATGCACAGCGTGAGTCACGCATGCACAGTAGGGAACCAGGAAGTGAAACCGCAGGGCTTCCCTTACCGAAGATGGCAGTGGCAGCACCCCAAGAGCGATAGATCGGCTTTGGGTGCCGACATTGCAGGTGCCCTGGACAGGTAAGTGTCCTTATTTTAAAAGTCAGCACCTGCAGTCAGCGATGGACTGGCCATCGGGAGTACCGGGAGAATCCCGGTGGGCCGATCGAATTATGGGCCGGCTGTCAATCACTGTAATTTTCTGTGTGATTTCGATTCATTTACATGGCTTTACGAGATACCTGGCGGCTGGCGTCGGCGGCGCCGTCAGCCAATGACCGCCGTCCATCAAGCTGCGCTGGCCTGCCACTTCCCTCCGGCTCCGCCTCCTCCTATGTTTAGAGCGGCCCTGATCACCTCCCAGCGACGTGACGTATCTCAGGGGTCACGCTCACGGCCGTATGCGGGAGGGGAGGAGGAGCATGGGAGGAGCCGAGCCCGAGGAGAGAGGCCGTTCAAGCAACAAGAGGAGGCGGAGCCAGCGCCGCCGAGGAGGAACGCGAAGAAAGTGTACGAGTACAGTACAGCGATAAGTCAGTGCCACCACCACCGCACCATTCAGCAAGTAAGGTTAACAAGTGTTACCTATTGGCTATTAATTTATTACCTAATGCCTTAGTTAGCAGATTCCGATGTATGCAGATTATGATCCACATGATGACTGCCATTCTTTTTTTTAATATGCAGCATGGCGGGGGGGGGGGGGGGAGGGTAATGTACTGTCTGCCACCCACTACTGGACATAGTAACTGATGTAATAATGTGATATGTGTTACACATATCACATTATTACATCAGTTACTATGTCCAGTAGTGGGTGGCAGACAGTACATTTCTCTCCCCCCCCCCCCGCCATGCTGCATATTAAAAAAATCAGAATGACAGTCACAGTTTATAATCTTCATACACAAATCACATTATTACATCAGTTACTATGTCCAGTGGTGGCGGAGAGTACATCCCCCCCCCCCCCCTCACAGACTAGCATTCTGATTTTTTTTTAATACGCAGCATGGCGGGGGGGGGGGGGGAGGGGCAATGTACTGTCTGCCACCACTGGACATAGTAACGGATGTAATAATGTGATATGTGTATGAAGATTATGAACTGTAACTGTCATTCTGATTTTTTTAATATGCAGCATGACGGGGGGGGGGGGAGAGGGGGAGGGAAATATACTGTCTGCCACTACTGGACATAGTTAGACTGGTTTCACACTGAGGCGTGCAGCCGCGGTGACGGTATAGCCGTGCTATTTGTAGCGCGGCTATACCGTCGTATTTACCGCGATATTCAGGCGCTAGCGGTGAAGTTTTAACCCCCGCTAGTGCCCGAAAAAGGGTTAATACCGCCCGCGTTGCGGCAGTATTACCGCGCTTTCCCATTGATTTCAATGGGAAGGCGCGGTATAGGAGCGGTGAACACACCGCTCCTATACCGCGGTAAAGATGCGGCTAGCAGGACTTTTGGAGCGTTCCTGCTAGCGCACCGCTTCAGTGTAAAGCCTTCAGGCTTTCACATTGAACACTACAGGGCATGATTTTTCATGCGGTATAGCAGCGCTATTTTTAGCGCTGTACCGCATGAAAAACACCCCAATGTGAAAGGGGCCTAACTGATGTAATAATGTGATATGTGTATGAAGATTATGAACTGTGACTGCCATTCTGATTTTTTTAATATGCAGCATGGCGGGGAGAGGGATGTACTGTCTGCCACTGGTCATAGTAACTGATGTAATAATGTGACATGTCCTGCACTGGTGATGGTCACTAATAAATGAGTTTAATGGCCACGGCCACAGACGAATGAATGTACTGCCACTGCTGGTCATGGTCACTGATGATGAATGAATGTACAGCCACTGGTCAGCCATTAATGCATCAGTGGCAGTACATTCATTCATCAGTGACCAGTGGCAATACTGGCAGTCTTGGCAGCAGCACACTGCTTGGGGAATAACAGTGGAATGTTTTTACTTATGTTTTTTTTTTAGTGTGTTTGGGAAAAATAAAGTGGGCCGGTCTGGCTGAAGTCCAGGGCCACTTTATTGTCCCAGTCCATCCCTGCCTGCAGTATTTGTAGCTCCTGACTAAAAAAAAACAACAACAAAAACGGCGAACCCAACCTCTGCTTTAAATATGTGTAGTATTGAATGTAATAGATTAATAAGTATTATGAGTTAAACTAAAATCTCTTTAATTGTGTATCTCTTTATGCTCTATTACAGTATGGAAGCTTAGTATATAGTATGGAAGTGTGGGCACTTTGCATTGTTTGCTAATAATATAGTAGACGGTGGATAACACACAAGTAGAGCTTATGCTGACTCGCTTTGCTTTGTGCAAAAGTTTAATTCTGTCCTTTGATGGAGAGATTTCTTTGATTAGCTGAGGAGGAAATATAGTGTTCCCATAATCTTTATCCGGCTCTATTCTGAGTTGTTCTTTGTTTATTTAATAGGCCTTACCTAGTGCACCCTTGTTTGCAAACGTCAATCCCTTGTCACCTTTCTTCTTTTTCTTCAGGTGCAGACCAGAGAACAGACCTTTCCTGGAAAGGAAGACAAGAGGAAATAATTGAAAATATTTCCGGGAATAGACTTTTATATATATATATATATATATATATATATATATATATATATATATATATATATTCATGGCTGAAATTTTTGGCACCCCAGAAATTTTTCCAGAAAATCAAGTATTTCTCACAGAAAAGTATTGCAGTAACACATGTTTTGCTATACACATGTTTATTCCCTTTGTGTGTATTGGAACAAAACAAAAAAAGGGAGGAAAAAAAGCAAATTGGACATAATGTCACACAAAATGCCAAAAATAGGCTGGTCAAAATTCTTTGCACCCTTTCAAAATTGTGGATAAATAATATTGTTTCAAGCATCACCTTTTAACCACTTGCTTACTGGGCACATATATCCCCTTCCTGCCCAGGCGAAATTTCTGCCTTCAGCACTGCAACGCTTTAAATTTAAATTGCGTGGTCGTGCGATGTGCCTCCCAAACAAAATTGACGTCCTTTTTTTCCCCACAAATAGAGCTTTCTTTTTGTGGTATTTGAGCGTCAATTTTGAAAAAAAAACACAATATTTTTTACTTTTTGCTATTATAAATATCCCATTTAAAAAAAAAAAAATCTCAGTTTAGGTCGATATGTATTCTACATATTTTTGGTAAAAAAAAATCGCAATTAGCGTATAGTGATTGGTTTGCGCAAAAGTTATAGTGACTACAAAATAGGGGATAGAATTCTGACATTTTTTTTATTATTATTTTTTTTTACTAGTAATACGGCGATCTGCGAATTTTGTCAGGACTGCGATATTGTGGCGTACACATCGGACACTTTTGACACATTTTTGGGACCATTCACATTTATACAGCGATCAGTGATAAAAAAAATGTATTGATTACTGTATAAATGGAACTGGCAGGGAAGGGGTTAACACTAGGGGGTGAGGAAGAGGTTAAATGTGTATCCTGGGTGTGTTCTAACTGTGTGTGGAGGGGGGTGACTGGGGGAGGTGACCGATGCTGTGTCCCTATGTACAAGGGACATAACATCTGTCTCCTCTCCCTGACAGGACGTGGAGCTCTGTGTTTACACACAGAGCTCCACGTCCCTGGCTCTGTCATTGCCGATCGCCGGTACCTGGCGGACATCGCGGCCGCCAGGCACGCGCATCAGCATTTCGGGGACGCGCAGGGGCCGGAGGACCCGAGGACGTCATATGACGTCCTCCTGGATTTACAGAGCCACCGTGAGGCCGTCTTTTGACTATGGCCCGGGGCTCAAGTGGTTAAACTCACCTGGGGCACGTAACAGGTGTGGGCAATATAAAAATCACACCTGAAAGCAGATAAAAAGGAGAGAAGTTCACTTAGTCTTTGCATTGTGTGTCTGTGTGTGCCACACTAAGCATGGACAACAGAAAGAGGAGAAGAGAACTGTCTGAGTGTCATGGATATGCAATAATGTCTGGCAGCTTACCTTCTCCTCATGTGTCCATTAGAGGCCTGACTCTCTTCTGGCTGCCTTTTTATCATCTCTCCTCCCTGTATGGCCCCACTCTAGGCCATCCCAGGAAGTCTATATTAACTGTTGCACTGCATGTCTGCTTTGCTGTTGAACTTTGTTTGTTAGCTTGTGTTCCTGTTTGCTGTGTGCTACGTTTAACTTTCTGTGCACCGATTTTGGCTCGTCTCTGACTACTCCTGTTTACCTGTGACCCTGACCTTTGACTTGTCCCCTGGTTACCCTTGTCTGCCTGTTGCCCTGACCTCGGCTTACCCATCACCATCCCTTGTGTCCTCAGTGTCTGCTTCCCCTCTCTCCCTACGGAGCGTGACCTGGTGGGACCCCAGGGGCCGCGACCTGGGTTCAGTTGCAGCAAAGGCCATCCTCACCACTAGAGGCTCTGGTGAACACCTGCTGGACCTTAGACTCCGCGCCCTGGGGAATCTTGGGTTCACGTTTCCTGTCCATCCGCAGCAGTCTGCTATTGGGTTCACTACCTTGCGGTGCACCCCTGTCTCCACTGGGGTGCATTTGTCACCTGGCCACAGGTGACCTGACACTGAGGACTTGAGAACCAAAATTGTGGAAAAATATCAACTTTTGATTGAAATGTAAAGAAATTAGTAGCGCGCTGCCACCTAGTGATAACAATATATAGAAAATACACAGCTACTGCAATCACCAAATGTGTTCCCACATCCACAGTGAATCAATAGTAAATTATGTAATCGTGCTGCCTCAATACCAAGGTAGAGTGATAATTAAAAAGTGACAAAAAATTACTATAAATGTAAACATATCATGAAGATAAAGTGTTAATGCAAAATAAATCCATGAACAAATAAATAGGTAAATAATGCAAAAAAATCCAATAAAGTGAAATATGAATAATACAATTTCTTAAATAGTGCAGTACATAGTCCCACCCCACACTATAAAAGGTTCCATCGGAAGCATTTGCAGTGTGTTGTTGGAGTAGAGATAGAGCA
Organism: Rana temporaria; assembly: GCF_905171775.1. Classification (NCBI taxonomy): domain Eukaryota; kingdom Metazoa; phylum Chordata; class Amphibia; order Anura; family Ranidae; genus Rana; species Rana temporaria. The sequence continues at coordinate 392,028,988 of NC_053493.1, read as the reverse complement.
GGGCTCAGATTGCTACTAGAGATTTAGTGTGTTCACTTATTGTGACTCTGAGTGTAGAGTGTTAGTGTAGTGCGAGTATAGTAAGAGTATAGTGTGTCAGTATAGTGTGAGTATAGTGTAGTGTGGGTATAGTTTGTCAGTATAGTGCGAGTATAGTGTTGTGTGTGAGTATAGTATAGTGTGTCAGCATAGTGTAGTGTGAGTATAGCCTAGTCTGAGTATATTGTAGTGAGAGTATAGTGTAATGTGTCAGTATAGTGTAGTGTGTCAGTATAGTGTTAGTATAGTGTAGTGTGTGAGTATAGTGTCGTGTGTCAGTATAGTGTGAGCAGAGTGTCATGTGTGAGTATAGTGTAGTGTGTCAGTATAGTGTAGTGTTTCAGTATAGTGTGAGTATAGTGTAGTGGGTCAGTATAGTGTAGTGGGTCAGTATAGTGTAGTTTGTCAGTATAGTGTAGTGTGCCAGTATAGTGTAGTGTGAGTATAGTGTGAGTTTGGTGTAGTGTGTCAGTATAGTGTGAGTATAGTGTATTGTGAGTATAGTGTAGTATGTCAGTATAGTGTGAGTATAGTGTAGTGTATCAGTATAGTGTGAGTATAGTGTAGTGTGTCAGTACAGTGTGAGTATAGTGTAGTGTGTCAGTATAGTGTGAGTATAGTGTAGTATGTCAGTATAGTGTGAGTATAGTGTAGTGTGTCAGAATAGTGTGAGTATAGTGTAGTATGTCAGTATAGTGTGAGTATAGTGTAGTGTGTCAGTATAGTGTGAGTATAGTGTAGTGTGTCAGTATAGTGTGAGTATAGTGTAGTGTGTCAGTATAGTAGTGAGCTGCTGCTGTAGTGTGTCAGTATAGTGTAGTGTTTCAGTACAGTACAGTATAGTGTGATGTTAATTTAGTGCAGTGTTTAACACAGCATTACATAACATTTAGTGCTGTATACAGTGCTGTATACCCTTTTTTGATTGCTACATATTTCGTTTTTTGTCCCCTGCCTGCCCCCTTTTTTTAAATTGTCAGCCACAGTTTTTCTGACTGTGATGCTGGTGTTTCCCCTTTTTTATTTTTATAGTTTTTACATTGCTGACAGCGTCAGTTCTCAATTTAAAGTACACCAAATGCCACTTTTCATTCAAAAAAGTGCATCCAATCATACATTTCCCAGTTTCTATTACGTTTGTGTAATAAGCAATCCGTCCGCAGGCAGAACACATTTGTCTCAGTTTAGTGATGTTGCCCATGCTATCCAGCCACAGCAAGCAGATGAGGTGGTGGACTGGCTTACTAAATCATCCTCATCATCCTCTATGACCCAGGCTGACACTAGTGCACAGTTCAGCTGCCAGAGCGGCTTATTTTGCCTCCTTGTCCACAGCTACTCCTGCCATAGCCCCAGCATTAGGCATGGATGAGTCAGCTGAATTATTTGAACACAGCGTCAGCCACTTGCTTCTTGAGGATGCACAGGCATTACTTGATTCTGATGTTGGTTCTGAGCTAAAGGAGTAACATGAGCCTACAGAGAGGGGAGAACACTGATAAACAACAAATTGGCAGTCATGTTCCCCCAGCCGCAAGGGTATTGCCAAGTTGGCACCAGTGATAAGGAGGATGTAGGCATACCTCCCAACTTTTTGAGATGGGAATGAGGGACACCTATCAGCAAAAGTATGCAGGCATAGGACACACCCCTTGCCATGCCCCCTTAAAGGAGAATTAAACAAAAAAAAACAAGGTTGGTTAAACCCACAAGTGCTTTTTTTTACCACTACTATTCCTTTATATTGTCTTTTGGAATTTACAAATGCAGCAATTTAGAAATCAGATGAAAGGTTTTAGCGCTGGGAAACACTTTTTGATAGATAAAAAGTGCATTTTATTTACATCTATATAGATCAGACCAAAATGAGGGACAAATGAGGAGGAATGAGGGACAGAGGGACATTGCTCCAAATCAGGGACAGTCCCTCAAAATCAGGGACAGTTGGGAGCTATGATGTAGGGAATGCTGAAGATGAGGTCACTGACGTGACTTGGGTGCCAGAGGAGGAAAGTGGGGGTGAGGCACAACCTCAACGAGGCAGCCAACATGGAAGAGTAGAGAGCAGCCACCCTATTCCATCACATTGTGGAGCTGTTATCTCCCAGCCCACTCCCCACATCTCAACTGTCTGGGATTTTTTGCAATCTCTGCTGCAAGCAGATCAAGCAAGGCAAAAACACCAGCCATTTGGGTGCCCCATGCTTGACAAGGCATTTAACCTCCCATCACTCAACCCAATGGCAAGAGCACCTGAAAGACACAAACAAGGGACACAATTCTTCTCCTCCTCACTTCTCACCTTTCATGTCTACCCCCGTTTTATCTCATGATCTCTCAGTAGCCTCCACTGACAGGAATGATGGTATAGCGAAGGGTGTCACAGGTCCCTGCAACATCTCTGCCAGCAGAACACCATCAGCTGTAGAGTATAGCAAGCAATCTTCTCTGCCCCAGCTGCTGCATCAAAAAAAACACTCCCTGACACACACATGGCCAGCGTCTAAAATCCAGCTTGTCCAAATAAAGCTTGCAGGGGAAAACAATTTAAATGTCATTTTATTTTCTTTATAAATGTTAGTTCTGCTGCAGCATGTTCTATACACGGTACAGATGCGCCACTTTACAGGCAGACTAAGGGGACCCCCCAGGCACTATATTTTATGGAATTTTTCATTTCCATTGTTTTACTTTAAGCATCATTAAAATCACTGCACCTTTAAAAACAATCTTTTCTAAAAAAATGTTTTTTTGCAACGGTACTTATAACCTTTTTTATGGCCAATAACTTGCATATAAGCCCTCAGGCTTTGATTTTTCAAGTTTGGCTCCCATAGACTTCAATGGGTTTCACAGTTTGGGTCCGAACTTTTGCGATTTTCGAAAACCAGACCGTGGCATGTTTGGCCCATCTCTACACCCCATCATTGGTGTCAGTGAGAGGAACGGTGTCCCTTTATTAGTGACAGTTGTGGATGGAATAGTGTCCCAAGAGCCGGATAGAGGCAAGCAAAGCACCACATCTGTCCCCAGGGCTGCAGTCTGGAGACCACTGCGCTAACAAAAGAAAAAGTATGCCAAATTATTAATCCATATAACATTTATTCTTGACCATGGGGTCAATATCCAGTGCATTTCGGGTGCAAAAAAAAACATCATCAGGGCTGAGCTTTTATTGTTGAGGTTCCTGATAATGGACCATATAAAAACCTCCCAAAAGAATATCTTAAACTGGAAGCAAGTGGGGATCAATGGTTGTGTGATGGTATTGCTGGCCTTTACCCCCCCCCCCCCTGTTAATCTTGTCCTCGTGCCTCCTGAAGAAAAAGTGAAAGAAGATCTCAATGGGGCTCATCAACAAAAATTAAACCTTCCCCACTGAATTCAATACAAAGAAAGTTGGTTTACCAAGCTATAGAACATATTTTACCTTATTCAAATAAAGCACAAACCCTACAAACGTTTAGATGGGACCTAGGAAACAGTAATAAGGAGAAGTTCACTTAAGGTCCATTTAGACCCCTGGGCCCAGATTTACGTAGGGCGGCGTAACTTTGTGTGGGCGTAGCGTATCTTATTTATGCTATCCTGCTGCAACTTAGAGAGGCAAGTGCAGTATTCACAAAGCACTTGCGTCCTAAGTTACGGTGGCGTAGCGTAAATGGGCCGGCGTAAGCGCGCGTAACTCAAAGTAGGCAGGTCGTGGGCCCGTTGTATTTAAATTAAGCGTGACCCCATGTAGATGCATGGCCGAACAAACGGCGCATTCGCGCGCATGCGCGTGCATGCTCAGTATCACGTTGAATTTACGCCCTAAGATACGCCGGCTCAATGCCTGTGACGTGAACGTAACCTACGCACAGCCCCATTCACGTACGACTTACGTGAACGACGTAAAAAGATACGCTTGTTCCGACGTCCATACCTTGCATGGGCTGCGCCACCTAGAGAGAAGCTTTATCTTTACGCCAGGGTATGTCTTACGTAAACGGCGTAACTAATTGCGACGGGCGTACGTACGTACGTTCGTGAATCGGCTTATCTACGGCATTTGCATATTCTAGGCGTAAATCAACGTACACGCCCCTAGCGGCCAGCGTAAATATGCAGCTAAGATACGACGGCGTAGGAGACTTACACCGGTCGTATCTTAGCAACAGATAAGCGTATCTCAGATTGAGAATACGCTTATAGATACGACGGCGCCGCATTCGGACTTACGGCGGCGTATCTACTGATACGCCGTCGTAAGTCTTCGTGAATCCGGGCCCTGGAGCGCATGCTGTGGCCTGAGGGTCACATGCAGCCCTTTGGTATTGTTGTGCAGTCCTCACATCCCACAGTGCAGTTTATTGTGAACAACACCGAAATACATTGCACTATAGCAAGAAGCCCACCTCAATGCAAATGTTACAGTATGTAATGCATTAATAGGTGTGCGCAGCCTATTGCATTAGGGTGGGCACGCCAAAGTTTAAACACACATGAATGCCACCTTCTGTCACAGGGAGGAGGCTCTGGTGGTGGGAGACAGTTGATTGAGACCATATTACGTTACACCCTAAATATGGGTGTAAAGTGTTCCTAAAGTTGAACTTAGCCTTTAATATAATAGGGGCATTTACACTGGCCACTGGCATCCCCAACCATCCACCTGGTGCCGCCCCTGGATAATGCTAATGCACATGGGGTGATTAGGGTGTGCCCAGGCACATCCGGCACACCCTGTGTGCACGCCTATGATTAGTACCATCTCATTCAAAATGCAAAGTACACTCTAAAGCCAAACTTTTTTTTTTTCTTACACACCCAAACATTTTTTGCTTTTTGTGTCCCATTTGCTGGATTTCACATTTACTGTTCAGAAGACACAACAGGACATGAATGGAAATCTCTCCAAAGTAAGGGAAATCCTCTCTTACATAGTTTTCACTGGGAGAGTTGAACTCACTGGAAGAGGTGAACTCACTGGAAGAGGACAACTCACTGGAAGAGGTGAACTCATTGGAAGATCTACTTTTAGTCATGCTCTGGTTTTCTCTATAAAATAGAGAAGGATGAATATCCCCAGTGAGGGATACAGACACTTCCTCACACTTTCCAAAGCCTAGTTATACTTTATCTTGGTTCCTCTTGATACTTGTGTGCCCCCACTCATCACTCCTCAGGCCCAGAAGTGGCATATGAATGTCCATGGTGAATATACCCATAACTGGACCAACAAATGCAAATCCTTTCACAAAAATAAACTATTTGTTTTTGGTGTGCTGGCCCTTTAACATAGGTAAACAAAGCCTGGGGCTCACCTGTGGCGATGCGGGCTGCTCTCAGCTGAGTCCATACTGTGGAAGGATGCTAGGAGGAAAATTCCATTGACCTGCGGAGAGCTCCTGCTGTCTCTGTACCTGTCTGCATGTGAGATGCTGCAGCTCCCTCCCAGATGTGACTTATCAGGTATGTAAACAGTGGCGAAGTACTGAAATCAGTCCACACAGTGCAAACAGTCCCTTCCCTAATGCCATTCCCATAAGTAGATGCCCAGATTTCAACTTAACAATAAAAAAAATTGCCCTGAGAACAAATATCATTCTGGTTATCAAAAGTTTATTTTATAAATGATTTTAAAGTATGATTTCTCTCATAAAAGCTATTTCAGTTTCAGGAGGATGGCAGCAATCTACAACTATTTTAGTGTCATGAAAGCTCTTGTTGCATTTTTTAGGACCTTGCCTTATAGAAGTGTAGCACTCCACCTGTAGGAGTTGCCATTATTAGGGTTCCCCACTGCTGCACAGCCAGTCACACAGCATTTCCTTTTTGTATCCAGACTCAAAAAACAGTCTTTGCCATGTTTTTGTTGTTTTATTAGGGGATGATCACTTGAATGGGGTAGGGATCATGGGATGCCCAACTTAACAACAACAACAAATTCAGGGACAACTTCCTCCCTATATCCACTTCTTCCTCCTGTACAAATTGTGCTCCTTTGAACAGCTCTGCTGAGCTAAAAAAATAATAATGTAAGCTTAAAGGGGTTGTAAAGGTTTGTTTTTTATTTTCTAAATAGGTTCCTTTAATGCCCTGTACACACGATCGGTTCGTCTGATGAAAACAGTCCGATGAGCCCCATCTTTTTTTTCCCCATCGGTGATAAAAAATAGAACCTGTTTTAAAATTTTCTGATGGTTAAAAAAACGATAGAAAAAAACGATCGTCTGTGGGGAAATCCATCGGGCAAAAATCCATGCAGGATCAGAATCAAGTCGACGCATGCTCGGAAGCATTGAACTTAATTTTTCTCTGCACGTCGTCGTGTTTTACGTCACCGCGTTGGACACGATCGGATTTTTAACTGATGGTGTGTATGCAAGACTGATGAAAGTCAGCTTCATCGGATATCTGATGAAAAAATTCATTGGATGAACCGATCGTGTGTACGTGGCATCAGCTAGTGCATTGTTGGTTCACTTACCTTTTCCTTCGATTTCCCTTCATAGGGCCAGATTCAGTAAGAGTTAGGCCGGCGTATCAGTAGATATGCCAACCTAACTCGGAATTTGCGCTGTCCTAAGTTTAAGTGTATTCTCAAACAGAGATACACTTAAACCTATCTAAGATACGACGGCTTACGCCGTCCTATCTTAGGGTGCAATATTTAGGCTGACCGCTAGGTGGCGCTTCCATTGCGGTCGGCGTAGAATATGTAAATCACTAGATATGCCTATTCACGAACGTACGCCTGGTCGACGCTGTACAGATACGCCGTTTACGTAACGCATTATCAGGCCTAAAGTTATTCCATCAAATAGCTGGAATAGTAATGTTAAGTATGGTCGTCGTTCCTGCGTCTAAATTTGAATATTTTACGTTGTTTGCGTAAGTCATCCGTGAATAGGGATTTACGTCATTTACGTCCACGTCAAAACCAATAGGCCTGTGCGGCGTACGTTGCCGCAATGCACACTGGGATATGTAGGCGGACGGCGCATGCGCCGTTCCAAAAAAACTTCAATCACGTCAGGTCAAACAAAATTATCATTAAACACGCCCCCTCAGCCTATTTTAAATTAGGCGCCCTTACGCCCGCACGCTTTAGGCTACGCCGCCGTAACTTAGCAGGCAAGTACTATGTGAATCATGTACTTGGCTTGCTAACTTACGGCGGCGTAGTGTAAACACGATACACTACGCCGCCGCAAAGTTAGGGCGGGCTATGTGAATCTAGCCCTAAATGTTTTTTTTCTTTGTTTTCTTTGTCTGAATTTCTCACTTCCTGTTCCTCCTCAGTAAGCTGTTCAGTAAACTGTTCTGGCTGACTAACCAGGCGACGGGGGGGGAGGGTCCAGAGATAGAGATAGTCAGTGTGGAACATATATAAGAGGGTAGTATTAGGGGCATTAGAGGTAGGGTAACCAAAGCACATAAACCCAAGGTAAGTAGAGTAGCAGGTCCTAGTTGCAATCTCGGCAGGGTCGTCGCTAGGCATAGGCAAGTCAGGCGGCTGCCTAGAGCGCCAGGGTAGGGGGAGCGGCAAAATCCGGATCCCCAGTCACTCGCTGGGGATTCGGATCATTAAAATATCTCCTGGACCGAAATTTTTTAAAAAACTTCCCTTTGGCGCCAGGCTGGGGGGGGGGGGTGTGCGCCTGTGAAGACATAACCTTCACAACGCTATTCCCAGCCTGCAGCGCCGTAGATGAGGGGAGAGAGCTGGGACAGCAGCTGAGATGGAAGCCCTGCATGTGTTGTCTGTGTACAGTCCAGCAACCACCCAGCCCTCCGCTTTGATGTGTATCCCCTCCCTCTCTGCCCTGATGTCCAGATGTCATGTGTCCAGCAACACCTCTCCCCCCCAAAGGCGCGCTCTGATGTGTGTCCACTGTCCAGCAATCATTCTGAGATGTGTTGTTCAGGCAGCAGCTCAGCATGCCCCCCTCCCCCTCCCCGTTATCCGTCTGACACTCTGACCTGTGTCCAGTACCAAGGCCTTTCTCCCTCTGCTGTAGTGTCCTCCATGTCCAGCAGCTCTCCGTCCCCTCCAGGCCATGTCACTAGCACTTAGTAGTGCATGCATCGTGGGATATAGCGTGGCTGGTGGCAGCTCTCTGGGCTTGGGGACAGGTGCACCGATAGATGCAGCAGTTCACGTTGTCAGAAGTTTTCTGAGCTGGTGTGGTGAGTAAAAATGTGCTTTCTCTCTGAGTTAATGATATTGTATTAGACAATTACATGGAATTTTAAAATTAATGTGTGTATCAGTGTATGTATACTGACTGTTCCCCCCCCCTTCCCCAGGGTGCATTAATTAGCAGTATTGATGGGCAGCATTGATGGGCACATGTGAGATGGCATTTGATGGGCACTGGTGAGGCGACATTGATGGGCGCTGGGTGAGGCTGTATATAATGGGCACAGGTGAGATAGCATTTGATGGGTACATATGAGGCTGTATTTGATGGGCACTGGTGAAGTGACATTGATGGGTGCTGGGTGAGGCTGTATATAATGGGCACAGTTGGGAACAGGGCCGATGCTACCACTAGGCAAACTAGGGCACCCGGACACTGGTGTTCCTACTCTCTTCCCTTTGCAGAAAGCAACTAAGTCTCAGCATCATCAGGCAGCCGCCGCTCCGTTCACAGATAGTGTCAGAGGCGCAGCGCCTGGCGGAGGGCTGTGTCTGTCCTGACTCCAGAATTAATGGAAGCAAACATTCATTGATGGGCTCTGGTGAGGCTGCATTTGATGGGCGCTTCATTAGAAAGGTGGGGTATACATGGGCAGGTCAAAGGGTGTGGGGTTAGGGGAGGAGCCAAGGGGGCGGCAAAATTAGGTTTCGCCTAGGGTGTCAAAAATCCTTGCACCAGCCCTGAATCTCGGAACACCCAAGAGGATAGTATGTGACTGGTCAAAACATATTAATGCAGTAAAGTGTTTGTAATCGGTATTGCTGAAACTTGGCTTCAATCCTCACATGACTGGGCTATTAATATTCCTGGCTATGCTCTCTTTCGGAAAGACAGGGTAAAAAGGAAAGGTGACGGGGTCTGTCTCTATGTGGGAAGTGACCTCAAAGCAAGCGTGAAAGAGAACCTGGTTAATGGAGAGTGTGATGAGGCTGAAGCATTATGGGTGGAACTGCATACAGATGTGCGTAGTTCAAAGTTAATCATTGGAGTATGTTATAGACCACCCAATGTTAACGAGGAGGTGGAGACTCAGCTCCTTGCACAGATGGAAAGGGCTGCAAGGTCTGGGATGGTGATAATAATGGGGGATTTTAACTACCCAGAAATTGACTGGAGTAATAGCACTGCTGGGACAGCTAAAGGGCAAATTTTTAAAAACCTATTGCAGGACAATTTTATGGTGCAGTTTATTGAGGCCCCAACTAGGAATGATGCTCTGTTGGACCTGGTAATCTCAAACCATGCAGAGCTTATTACTAATGTTCAGATAAAGGTACACCTGGGTAGCAGTGACCATAACATGATTTCATTTAATGTTAGCTGTAAGCAAGAAATACATACAGGAAAGATAAAAACACTTAATTTCAAGAGAGCAAATTTTCCAAGGATGAGGGCTGCTCTCCAGGACTTGGACTGGGAGGGAATATTGGCATTGATGAACACAGAACAGAAATGGGAATTCCTCAAAAAGACCGTTTATGAACTCATTACAAAGTATATTCTCATTGGCAATACGTTTAAAACGCTAAAGATAAAACCTACGTGGCTCACGGTCAAAGTTAAAAAAGCTATAAACAATAAGATAATAGCTTTTAAAAAATATAAAAATTTGGAACACTAGTGTCGTTTAAATGTTACAAAGAATATAACAGGATATGTAAAAAGGAAAGCAAGGATGCAAAAATTCAAAACGAACGTCAGATTGCAAAAGATAGTAGGACAAACCCCCCAAAAAATCTTTAAATATATTAATAGTAAAAAGGTGAAGTCTGAGCATGTAGGCCCCTTACAAAATAATCTAGAGTGGGTGACTGGGGACAAAGAGAAGGCAAATGTATTAAATGCTTTCTTCAGCTCTGTGTATACAATGGAGCATGGGGGAGCTCATGTCCAAAATGGGGGTGGTAGTGACACAGCCCCAAATCCACAATGGCTCAAAAGTGATATGGTCCAGAAATATTTAGACAGAATAAAGGTGGATAAAGCACCTGGACCAGATGGCATCCACCCACGGATCCTAAAAGATTTGAGCTCTGTCATTTCAAAGCCATTGTATCTAGTTTTTAGGGACTCATTAATGACAGGAATAGTACCACTGGATTGGCGCAGGGCCAATGTAGTGCCCATATTTAAAAAGGGAACAAAGTCTTTACCAAGTAACTATAGACCTGTTAGTTTAACTTCTATAGTTGGGAAGATACTGGAACGAATAATAAAAGACCACATGGATGAGTTCTTGCTGAAAAAAAAACTATTTAAGCAGCAGACAGCATGGATTTATGAAAGACAGAAGTTGTCAGACAAACCTGATTTCCTTTTATGAAAAGGTAAGTAAAACCCTGGACAGAGGCGTGGCTGTGGACTTGGTATACTTGGATTTTGCAAAAGCGTTCGATACAGTTCCGCACACACGGCTCATGTGTAAGGTAAGGTGTACAGGATTGGATATATCAGTTTGTAAATGGATAGAAAACTGGCTGAAAGACAGAATTCAGAGAGTCGTGGTTAATGATTCTTACTCTGAATGGTCTAAGGTTTTCAGTGGTGTACCCCAAGGTTCAGTGCTGGGACCCTTACTTTTTAATATCTTTATAAATGATATTGGGTCTGAGATCAAAAGTAACATTTCTGTCTTTGCAGATGACACCAAGCTATGCAGTGGAATAACGTCCTTACAGGATGTCGCCAATTTACAAGCTGACCTCAATGCTCTGTCTGATTGGGCGACTATGTGGCAGATGAGGTTTAATGTTGATAAATGTAAAGTTATGCACTTGGGGGCTAAGAATATGCATGCATCATACATACTAGGAGGAGTAGAACTGGTGAGATCCGTAGTGGAAAAGGATCTGGGGGTTTTAGTTGATCATAAGCTCAATAATGGCATGCAATGCCAAGCTGCGGTTTCCAAAGCGAGCAAAGTCCTTTCTTGTATTAAGAGAGGTATTGACTCCAGAGAGAGAGATATCATTTTGCCCCCCTGTACAAATCATTAGTAAGACCTCATCTAGAATATGCAGTCCAATTTTTGGGCACCAGTTCTCAAAAAGGATATCGGGGAACTGGAGAAAGTGCAGAGAAGGGCAACCAAACTCATAATAGGCATGGAGGAGCTCAGCTATGAGGAAAGATTAGAAGAACTAAATGTATTCACTCTTGAGAAGAGGAGAATTAGGGGGGATATGATCAACATGTACAAATATATAATGGGTCCATATAGTGAACTTGGTGTTGAGTTATTCACTTTACGGTCAACACTGAGGACAAGGGGGCACTCTTTACATCTAGAGGAAAAGAGATTTCATCTCCAAATACGGAAAGGTTTCTTCACAGTAAGAGCTGTGAAAATGTGGAACAGACTCCCTCCAGAGGTGGTTCTGGCCAGCTCAGTAGATTGCTTTAAGAAAGGTCTGGATACTTTCCTAAATGTACAGAATATAACTGAGTACTAAGATTTGTAGGTAAAGTTGATCCGGGGAAAAAAATTGATGGACTTGTGTCTTTTTCAACCTGACTATTTAACTATGACTGGCACACTGGAGACTTCCCAAGGCAAGGTTGAATGAAGACTTAAGCACACCGCTGTCTTCTAGAGAGACCTGCTACAGCTGGCAGTCTCTCCCCTTGTCTGTCCCTGCACTGGGCTGATCTACTCACTCTGTCTCTCTTTGCTCCAGCTGCCTCTCGGGAAAGCTTTTCTCCAACTGCCTCCGGTGGTAGGATCCTTCCAAGCCAGCCACCGAGCTCCGGCCTGAGGTAAAACCCCTCTCTGCCAGGGGTCCTTCAAGGGCCACCAACAGACTTCCTCAGTACTGCTTCTCCATCTTCCACCTATCTCCCCTGCTGGCATGGCTCATCCAATATTTAAAGGCTACTTTGTTCCCCGACAGGCCCATTTCCTGGGGATAGCCAAAGGACTTCCAAACATGCAGAGCTGCCCCACCTAGCCTCCACCCACTAACTTTAAGAACATTCTCCAATATTCTACAGCAGGGGGTGCCGCAAGAGAGCTGCCTGGATGAGTCATCCAGCCCTTACCTCTAATAACCCTGATCCAGATTCGTGACTCCCTGGGCCAGACTATGGTTTGCCTGTACTACCGCTAATAACACACTAGAGGGTGCAACAGAAGAATTTCAAATCCTTAAAGAATATTTCCGCAATGAGGCTGGCAGAGGTGACGCTTGAGGAGTATGTATGAGTGCCAAGCCAGGGACCCAGCAAGGAAGCAGGGGTGATGCTTGAGGAGTATCTGTGAGTCCCAAGCCAGGGACCCAGCAAGGAAGCAGGGGTGACGATTGAGGAAGATACTGAGCTACGGAAGTGGAAGAGCTCAGGAGATTCAGTGGCTATTGGTTCTGGAAATCTAGTGAGAGACTGGGAGCTCAGTGAGTAAAAGTCTACAGTGAGGGACTGTAGTGTAAGAGAAGAACTAGTGTTGCCAATAGTTAAGTACACTTACCGGTAGTGACGGTTACAAGATTTGTTGCCAGAGAAGACAGCGGTCCTACCTATACAGAAGTGGTATCCTGCTGGAGGCCTTCCCCTGTATAGCTGTCTACCTATAGAAGACTCAGGGCTGAATTCAGAAACAACTTACGGCGGCGTATCTCCAGATACGCCGCCGTAATTTCAAATCTACGCCGTCGTATCTTTACGCCGATTCTCAAGGGCAGATACGTTGAAAAAATAGGCTTCCTCCGCCGACGTAACTTGCATACGCCGGCGTATAATTGTGTGCAATTTTACGCTGGTCGCTAGGGGCGCTTCCGTAGATTTTCCACGTCGAATATGCAAATGACCTAGATACGCCGATTCAGAAACCTACATGCGCCCGGTGCATTTATTTACGTTGTTTACGTAAGGCTTTTTTCGTCGTAAAGTTACCCCTGCTCTATGAGGCATAGCCAACAACGTCAGAACAGCGTCAGATTTTTCACGTTTTACGTCGTTTGCGTAAGTCGTCCGTGAATGGGGCTGGGCGTAAGTTACGTTCACGTAATTTTGAGCATGCGCACTGGGATAGGTCCACGGACGGCGCATGCGCCGCTTGTAAGAAGCGTCATTTACGTGGGGTCACGAGTAATTACCATAAAACACGCCCACCTCTTCCACATTTAAATTAGGCGGGCTTACGCCGGCCAATTTACGCTACGCCGCCGTAACTTAGGATGCAAGTGCTTTGTGAATACTGCACTTGCCTCTCTAAGTTGCAGCGGGGTAGCGTAAATAAGATACGCTACGCCCGCACAAAGATCCGCTCATGTCTCTGAATCTGGCCCTCAGAGTTTGCCAATGATCATTGCATCAACTTAAGGGTGTCCTGGCCCTAACCCGCTCTCCCACAGTTCTGTTAAGAGACAATTGTAGCGCTACCCCCGGAGGAGCTGCTGGTTTGTTTTGGGCGGCATGTTACCTCTATTTCCTTGCCGTCTAAGGTATCAGATGAGAGTTGAGAAAAAGTTCAATGACCACACTTTAGACTTCTTTTTCTTTGCTTTATTTGCCGAACTTGGTAAAAGAATAACATAAATAGTTGAAGGGGTGGAGGGGTAATAGGTAATAGGTTTCAGGTGTATAACTTCTGTTCGGAAACAATCCTGCTTCCAGCAACGCAGCTCTCATCGCCACTCTAGCCAGAGCGGGTATTGTGCACCTGGATAGGCCTCTCTCACTAACCTAGCAGCCAGGATGTCACACGGAAACTTGGTAAAGTCTCTGCCACAGACCTTCCCAACGATGGAGGTATATTCGGTCCAAAATCCTCTCAGCACAGGATTAAGCACCCGGATCTCTCCCAAATAACTTCTTGTGAACTTAGAACTGACAGACGACCATCATTCAGCCCTTCAGTAATGATGCGTCCTTTGATGAAGTTGCAGGCCTCTCCAAGACATGTTCTTCATCGAGTGGCTTCCCTTCCTCAGGAAGGACAGCACAGGACCACTCTGCAAGCGTAGACCCAGTCTGACTACCGGGCCTACTCAGTAGATCACAACCTCGGACCAACGTGGTCCCGGAGCCAGGAACACTTGAACACGCACCCCCGGCAATGAGGGCCACACACGGGGGGTGGTGGGACGACAGACCTAGGATCGACGACGACCCCGGACAAATTACATCTGTCCCTTAAGTACAAGGTAACAGCACCCCAGACAACAATAGTGGTCACTCACAGTACAGCCATGGCTGGAACAGAGGCCCAAATTTTGTGAAAAATCATACAGTCTGAGTCAACTAACTCTCAGACTAACCTCCAAATTTAAAGCAGCGCCAGCTAGAAAGTAGCAGGCCGCTACACAATAAATCTCTTTTGCATTCAAAATGTGTCTGGCGCCCATCACTTCAATTTGCATCACACCCACCATGCCTTGTACCCCACTCTACAAAGACGGATGTCAGCTATCCCTGACTCTGGAGGTCATCATTAGGCCTTTGGAGGTCCAGGACCTTGCTACACATACACACACACACACACATACATATAAACACATACATACATGCACACACACACACACACACACACATTTAAACACACACATATACAAACAGATATAAAAACAAACACTCACAGGCATATACACATTATAACACACAGACACATGTACACACACATACATACATACACACACACATACAAACACATGTACACACACATACAAACACATGTACACACATATATACAACCATTTACAGTACAGTACCTTCACTCACACAGCTGGGTACTGCACTGCAGGGGGCAGAAAGCACAGCACACACTCCCCTTCCCTTTGCTTTCACTTGGCAGAGTGCATTCGCTGGCTGACCGAGCTCCATCACTGCCAGCGTACAGTTCAGCTGGGGATGGAGAGTTCAGTCTCATCTGACAGCTTTTATCTACCAGGATGTCGCGGTAGCCCTGAGGACCTTAGGTGGCACCCCAGGGTTCCGTGGCATCCCGGTTGACAAAGGCTGATCTAAAGTCATGTTCTCCCCTCTAAGGGGCCATTTTTGTCACAACAACTGGTCCAGGATAATTAAAAAGGAGCTTCTGTAACCCTCAAAAGTCATATAAAGCCTATTTCATGCCTAAACACCAAGCATGCCTTACTTTAGCCTTTCTATCAACTGTAACGTATTTCACAAAAAAAAAAAAAAATCTAGGCAAATTAAAAGCTCCCAAAGTTGATAATCCCCATTGCTTTTAGCAAACAAGAGTGTGTTGTCATCTCAGTCTAGGTCAGAGGTCTCCATACTACGGCCCATGGGACAAATCAAGCCAGCTGAAAGATGTAAGAGGGGACTTTTGACTGGGACCCTGATGTAAGGGGGGGCTCTGATGTAAGGGGGACATTGATGTGGATTCTGATGTAAGGGGGCTTTGATAGGGACTCCGATATACAGGAGAGGCTAATGGGGGGAAGTTAATTTGGAATTAATTTCCTTTGTTTCACAAAAATGTTTGTGTTCTAAATAATATCGTGCTGATTACAAAAAACTCAAAGAAAAACTTAAAACGGAGGTTCACCCTTTTTGCTGTACATACCATCGTATAGCTACGACGGTATGTACACCGGCTTCCGGGTAGTGGCTCCCGTGGGACTGGGAATTCCTATGCAGCAGGTAAGTCATTGACGTGATGACAAAAACTACCCCCGTCGCATAAGGAGCGTCACGAGTTGCCGAAAGAAGCCGAACGTCGGTGCGTAGGCGCCGTATAGCTCCATATAGAGCCGACTCGCAGTTCGGCTTCTTTCGTCAAACTCGTGACGCTCCTTATGCGACGGGGGGGTAGTTTTTGTCATCACGTCAATCACTTACCTGCTACATAGGAACGCCCACTCCCACGGGAGCCACTACCCGGAAGCCGGCGTGCAAGTGAGCACAATGTAATGTTAGAAAAATGGTTTAGGGTGAACCTCTTAATTTCTAAAACTGATTTGTTTTTGGTCTGCGCATGTTTTTAAAATACGGTATACTAAAAAGTCTGGAGATTCCCGATCTAGGTGAAGTCACTAAACTGGGGATCAGGGGCTGCTTTTTGTTCATAAAAGGTGGGACTTTTTGATGTCAGAAACTTTTAAGAGTACTGAATGATCCTGTTTCCCCACTCCAATTTTGCAAGCACGCTTTGCAAAAGTTTTTTCACAACAGTTAAATACATTGCTGAACTAAAAGGTGTTTTATAAACTTGTACAATGTATAATGCATTAAAACTGTATACAGGCACTGCATCACGTCATATTAAAGCGGAGGTTCACCCGCACATAACACTTTTTCCCCTTAGATGGATGCTCGTTTTGTCTAGGGGAATCGGCTAGTTGTTTTAAAATATGATCCGTACTTACCGTTTACGAGATGTATCTTCTCCGCCGCTTCCGGGTATGGGCTGCGGGACTGGGCATTCCTATTTTGATTGACAGTCTTCCGAGAGGCTTCCGACGGTCGCATCCATCGCGTCACGATTTTCCGAAAGAAGCCGAACGTCGGTGCGCAGGCGCAGTATAGAGCCGCACCGACGTTCGGCTTCTTTCGGCTACTAGTGACGCGATGGATGCGACCGTCGGAAGCCTCTCGGAAGACTGTCAATCAAGAAGGAACGCCCGCTCCCGAAGACCCATACCCGGAAATGACGGAGAAGATGCATCTCGAAAACGGTAAGTACGGCTCATATTTTAAAATAACTAGCCGATTCCCCTAGACAAAACGAGCATCCATCTAAGGGGAAAAGAGAGAAAAAAACATAATTGGGTGAACTCCCGCTTTAATGCTCATGGTGTTACTGTACATGCATTGTGCCAAATTCTCTTGACCATTACACATGGTTCTCACAGTAATATACTCCACCTAGTCTTTATCTAGTAGGAGGGAGAACACCCACTGTACAAACACCAGCATTTCTTTTCCTCCATGCCATTAGAGCTATAAATCTTTTCTACTTTCACTCTGTTCTTTCTTCAGAATGTGTTCTAAAGAACCGACATCATACAGCCATATAAAGGAAAATAAGCTGCACTGCAGAGTATCTGGTTTCTATATTTGTGAGTCTGTGTTTACATGTGTTTAACAGTCACTGACCACTATAGTTAACCACCTCAACCCCTGTAAGGTTTAAGGTAGGGTGACCAGACATCCCCGGTTTCAGGGGACAGTCCCTGGATTGAGGACACTGTCGCCGGACCAAGTCTGTCCCCAGTTTTGTCCCCGGATTGGATTTGAACAGGGGCTGAATTAAAAAAAAAAATCTGAATTACACACCTCCACTCCGCCGCTCCTCCTAGCTTAGGGGGGTGTATTTTTTTCCCATTATCTGTGCCCCTTTCTGATGATCATGTGCTGGTCGGAGCGGAGGGAATATTTTTAAACACAGCTGTAAACACAGCTTCCCCGTTCTTCACTGTGGCGCCTGTCATTGATCGTGTGATCCCTTTTATAGGGAAACACAATCAATGACGTCACACCTACAGCCACACCCCCTACAGTTAGAAACAAAGATGAGGTCACACGTAACCCCTTCAGCGCCCCCATGTGGTTAACTCCCAAACTGCAATTGTCATTTTCACAGTAAACAATGCATTTTTAATGCATTTTTTACTGTGAAAATGACAATGGTCCCAATGTGTCAAAATTGTCCGAAATGTCCGCCATAATGTCGCAGTCACGAATGATCGCCGCCATTAGTAGTAAAAAATTTTTTTTTATAAAAATGCAATAAAACTATCCCCTATTTTGTAAATGCTATAAATTTTGCGCAAACCACTTATTGCATTATTTTTTACCAAAAATAGGTAGAAGAATACAAATTGGCATAAACTGAGGGAAAAAAATTTATTTATATATTTTTGGGGGATATTTATTATAGCAAAAAGTAAAAAATATTGAATTTTTTTCAAAATTGTCGCTCTATTTTTGTTTATAGCGCAAAAAATAAAAACTGCAGAGGTGATCAAATACCACCAAAAGAAAGCTCTGTTTGTGGGGAAAAAAAGACGCCAATTTTGTTTGGGAGCCACGTTGTACGACCGCGCAATTGTCAGTTAAAGCGACGCAGTACCGAATCGCAAAAACTGGCCAGGTCCTTTAGCTGTCTAAAGGTCCGGGTCTTAAGTGGTTAAAATGTATAAATGCAGCAATTTAGAATTTGGATGAAAGGTTTAGCACTGGGAAACACTTTTTGAAAGATAAAAAGTGCATTTTATATACAATTAAATAGATCAGACCAAAATGAGGGACACATGAGGAGGAATGAGGGACATTGCTCCAAATCAGGGACAGTCCCTCGAAATTAGGGATAGTTGGGAGCTATGTGTATTAATGAAAATATACAACACAATAATACAATAGACCTCCACCTTCCACCATCTAAAAAGACAATGTTGTCTATATCAAAAACGTCATCCACACACCCATGCATCAAATCATAAACCATATCACCATGGGTGGAGGGGCTGGGGTAATCCAGCTTGCAAAGGAGACATAGTACATGACAGTAGTTCATAGCATAGTTGCGCAACCGGGTATCAGCTTGAAAGCTCCAAGGTTGTAATGTAAAGCTGCTGCCAATGTAGTGAATCCAGGCTCCTGTCAGCTCTCCTTATGGCAGCTGAACAGCACGCCACTCTTAGTATGGAGGCACCGCACCAGATGAATCAGTGAGCGTCTCATGTAAATCTGCGGCCAAATGTTACTATGTATTCCTGGATGTTCCCAATACTCCATTCAAATTCACGCCATGTTGGCCAAGCTGCAGTGGAAGCAGAGGCATGCATAGAATGGCGTCAGACGCACAGAGGCATGACGTCAACGTGTTTCGCTGGGAGCGCCCAGCTTCGTCAGGGTGTCTTTTTTTTTGTGCAGGTTTCTTTTACCATAGAACACCACCCTTAGCAGGATAGTGAGTGAATGAGTATCCAGCAGTACTTTATTATACTTCATATTGTGGTTCCCAGTACTTTACATACATTTTTGTGTTATATTGTACAGTGCCTTGAAAAAGTATTCATATACCCATGACATTTTCCACATTTTGTCATGTAACAACCAGAAAACATAAATGTTTTTTATTGGGATTTTATGTGATAGACCAACACAAAGTGGCACATAATTGTGAAGTGGAAGGAAAATAATAAATGGTTTTCATTTTTTTTACAAATAAATAAGTAAAAGGTGTGGCGTGCATTTGTATTCAGCCCCCCCCCCCCCTGAGTCAATACTTTGTAGAACTACCTTTCTCTGTATTTACAGCTGCAAGTCTTTTTGGGGATGTCTCTACCAGCTTTGCACATCTAGAGAGAGACATTTTTGCCCATTCTTCCTTGATAAATAGCTCAAGCTCTGTCAGATTGGATGGAGAGCGTCTGTGAACAGCAATTTTTAAGTCTTGCCACAGATTCTCAATTGGATTTAGGTCTGGACTTTTTTCCAGGTATGTATTTACCAAAACATATTCAAGCTATAGTTATATAATGGATATGGGCTGAAAGTGCACACTCTCAAGTTTAATTTGAGGGTATGTACAACTAAATCGGAGGAAGAGTTTAGAAATTATAGCTCTTAAGAATAGCTCCCCCCTTTTCAAGGGACCATAAGTAATTGGACAATTGAACCGAAAGCTGTTTCATGGCCAGTTGTGGGATATTCCTTTGTTATTTCTTCATCAATGAAGCAGGTAAAAGGTCTGGACTTGATTCTAAGTGTGGTATTTGCATTTGGAATCTATTGCTGTGAACCTACATCATGCGTTCAGAAGGAGCTGTCCATGCAAGTGAAACATACCATTGTAAGGGCTTCAAAAATTTAACAAATCCATCATAGCAGCAACATTAGGAGTGGCCAAATCAACAGTTTGGTAAATTCTGAGGAAAGAAGAATGCACTAATGAGCTCAGCAACATAAAAAGGCCTAGACGTCCACGGAAGACAACAGTGGTGAATGATTGAAGGATCCTCTCTAACCCATTTACAACATCCAGACAAGTGAAGGAGATTCTCCAGGAAGTAGGCGTATCATTGTCAAAAGTCTACAATCAAGAGAAGACTTTACAGAGGGCTCACCACATGGTGCAAATAAGCCTGAATAATAGAAAAGCCAGATTAGACTTTGCCAAAAAAACATCTAAAAAAGCCAGACCAGTTTTGGAAAAGCATTCTTGGATGGATGAAACTAATGACGGGTACCAGAATGATGGGAAGAAAAAAGTGTGGAGAAGGCTTGGAACAGCTCATGATCCAAAGCACAAAACATCAACTGTAAAACATGGTGGAGGCAGTGTGATGGCATGGGCATGCATGTCTTCCAGTGGCACTTGGTCATTGGTGTTTATTGATTATGTGACAGAAGACAGAAACAGCCAGATGAATTATGCAGTGTTTAGAGATAAACTGTCATCCCAGATTCAGCCAAATGCAGCAAAGTTGATTGGACGGTGCTTCGCACTACAAATGGACAATGATCCAAAACACACTGCAAAAGCAACCCAGGAGCTTTTAAAGGAAAATAAGTGAAATATTCGGCAATGGCCAAGTCAATCACCTGATGTCAACAAAACTGAGCACTTCACTTGCTGAAGGCAAAAGTAAAGGCAGAAAGACCCACAAACAAAGAACACCTGAAGACAGCTGCAGTTAGAGCCTGGCAAAGCATCAAAAAGGAGGAAACCCAGGGTTCCAGACTTCAGGCAGTTTTTGCCAGTAAAAGATCCTCAACAAAATATTAAAAATTAACATTTTATTTATGATTATATTAATTAGCCCAATTACATTTGAGCTCCTGAAAATGGGGGGACTGTGTATAAAAATAGTTGCAGTTCATAAAATGTGTACTTGATATTTATGTTCAACCCCTTGAATTAAAGCTGGACGTCTACACTTCTAATTCATTTGAATTGTTTCTTTTTAATTTTATTCTGGTGGCATACAGATCCAAAAGTATGAAAAAAACCTCAGAAAGCTAAACACTGAATAATTCAATCTACGCATTTCACAGTTCTTCCACTTCTTCAGGACTGAAGTAGAGGCTTTCTTATACATAATGAAAAAATGAGAATCCATCTACAAAGAAACAACTTTAATTCACATAAATAGCTTATACATCAATATTAGAAAAAAAAACAGCAATCAGCGCACAAATGTTACAAATAAAACTAAATTGATTGCAAGCTGAACGCCAACAGAGGTAATCACAAAAAAAATCAAAAAGTACAAATGATAAATAATAATAAAAGTGCAGCGCAAATAAAGTCCCTGACTGAAGAATCAAGAATTAAGATGACACCCAGTGAGATAGCAAAAATCTTCAGCAAATGTGATGATATCCTCCACCAGTGTAAGAAGTGCCCCCTTACCAGATTAGATGGACCATATGTTTTCACAAGTGGTCAAAGACAGCTTGTTCTCACCATAAGGGAGATGGTGCAGTGGAGTCCAATGCAGCAGTGAATAGTAGGTCCAATGCGGAATAAAAAATAAAAACACGTTCTAAGTGTAGACTGTATTTTTTCCAGGAAAAGGTAAAAAACAGCACTTCACCATACTACAGTCAGTCTGGTATGTCTGCAGACAATCTGCCAGAAAACAACTGGCCAGTAGGCGATAGGCAATGTAAAATAAAATCAAAACTCGGAGCAACAGCCACGAGCAGCAGCAGAAAGGACGCGGGTGACGTCACAGGAAAAACTCCTCCCCTGTACGCACGTTACATCCGGATTGGACTTCGTCAGCCACCCACCCACCACTGACGAAGTCCAATCCGGACGTAACGTGCGTACATTGCCTATCGCTTACTGGCCAGTTGTTTTCTGGCAGATTGTCTGCAGACATACCAGACTGACTGTAGTATGGTGAAGTGCTGTTTTTTACCTTTCCCTGAAATAAATACAGTCTACACTTAGAACATGTTTTTATTTTTTATTCCGCATTGGACCTACTATTCACTGCTGCATTGGACTCCACTGCACCATCTCCCTTACGGTGAGAACAACCTGTCTTTGACCACTTGTGAAAACATATGGTCCATCTAATCTGGTAAGGAGGCACTTCTTACACTGGTGGAGGATATCATCACATTTGCTGAAGATTTTTGCTATCTCACTGGGTGTCATCTTAATTCTTGATTCTTCAGTCAATGACTTTTTTTGCGCTGCACTTTTATTATTATTATACATCAATATACCCACTTAGTGGAAAATGTTATGGAACTGTCCTATATCTCCTTGTGAGGGAGAAAAGAAAGCAAGGTAATACAAGAGAGGAATATATATATATATATATATATATATATATATATATATATATATATATATACACATTCCTCTCTTGTATTACCTTGCTTTCTTTTCTCCCTCACAAGGTGGTATAGGACAGTTAATAACATTTTCTACTAAGTGGGTATATTGATGTATAAGCTATTTATGTGAATTAATGTTGTTATTCTTTGTAGATGGATTCTCATTTTTCATTATGTATAAGAAAGCCTCTACTTCAGTCCCGAAGAAGTGGAAGAACTGTGAAATGTGTAGACTGAATTATTCAATGTTTCTGAGGTTTTAGAGGTAAATATATCTTTTATTAAGTCAAATTTATGAGGAGAATCCATTTTCTTGGATATGATTGGGGATATTTTTAATGTTTTGTATACAATAAATGTTTAGCATTTTATCTGTGAATGTTTCTCTATTTATCATGATTATCTGGGAGAGCATATTTAAAGACCCACATACAGTATATTGAGAATTGTCTTGACTTGCATGTAATGCAATGGGATGATGCCCCCCCAAGAATAGATTCTAATTATATTTTTTACTGATCCCACATACAAATTATGTATATATTTAGATTTTAAATTACTATCTAGATGGAATCCTGACTGTAACGGTCAGGGGTTAACACCGTTTACGATCTCCCAATCCATCAACCTAAGACAGCTTCTGACACTCCAACCATCCAGCAGACCCGATCCATTCCATAAGAATTCCATCAATAACGAGACTGACAAGCTCTGTTACTAAGTCTAAATGTATGAATGCTTTAATGGTTAGCTCTCAGCTTTATATACAGTTACAATGCATGTTTCAGTAAGCACAGGAACAATCAAACTCTCCACCCCCAACATCACTCACTGAGCTTCAATCACATTCTTTTAGATAATTACATAGAGGAGTTAATTATCCCCCAGACGTTACGTCTCCGACAATAAGTGATTCACCTGCAGAATACACATTTCTATGTCAGACGTTTGTCTGACATAATTTACTACAGTTGACAAGTACATTCCACACATAAAACAGTATTAGCATATCAACAGACCATGTTACACAGAGGAATGAGTCACTATTGACCGGTAGGTTCAGGAAAAGCCAACAACTTGTAATTAGTTCTTTGCAGACATTAAAGAATATATTGTGGATTACTGTCCATGCTAAAACAATCCAACATATGTCCCTTATTTCCTGGCTCAATCTGTGCCCAAAAGGGACTCCTGTTTACACTGACCCAAACAGGTTTTGCCACATATGTACCCAATTATCCTCCAAGATGCTACGGTGGTAGCCCAGATCCAGACACTCACCTCCACATTTTTTGGCATTGCCAAACTCTGTACTTAAATCTTCCAGCTTTTTGCAGTATTTTTTTTTTTTTGCAAGGCGTTTGTTCAAGACCCTACAGAGTTATTGCTTTTGTTGTTTATTAAATCAGAAGCAATCACTCTGCACCAATTTATGTTCACGTCTGATATGTGTTCTAGTTGTTCCAGCCTTAAATTCCATGAAATAAAAAAGAGTAATTGGTGCTGAATGATACTGTCTGGTTTTGAAAAAATAAGAAAATCAGAAACAATCACTCTGCACCAATTTGGGCGTTTGATATGTGTTCTCATTGATGCAAAACAACGTTTTGCAAAGGTTTGGAAATCTCCCATCCCTAACTTCCATGAAATAAAACATTAGGGCTTCTGGTCTATGGTATGGTTAACACAAGAACAGCACAACTGAATGCTCTCATGGCAAAATGTGAGAGTATGTTAGCATAATTTACTAACTTTGTCACCCAACTTTGATCACTAGCTCCTCTATCTATAGGATTCTATTTAACATACCTTGACTTCACTCCCACATCCACTTTCCTTTTCTTTATATTCTCTTACCTATTTCCAGATACGCCAGTTTGGATACCAACATGCCACCACTGCCTCATCCTTTGCCTATTGGGTAGTCAGTTATCCTTTAGGTTGCACCTACATGTGATGCCTACTTATTATTCCTCATGACTTTATTAATCTGCATCTGTTCAAAAGTCCAACTGTAATTGGACAATAATGATATTGCACTACCTAGTACCTCCATAAATGTAACTCTGACATACATTTTTTTTATTTTTGCACTTATACAGTATAGCTAACATGCCCTGGTAAGTAGCAGAAATGATAAATGGACAGCCGCACTCCAAAAAACCTTGATGGTTGTCTTTATTGTAAAAAAGATAAAAATTGGCACTACAAATCACAGCAACAATGGGGATTTACAGCCTACGCGTTTCACACTATTGGTTAGTGTTTAATCATGGCTGGTAGTATGGTAAGCTAAGCTGTATATACTGTATGTAGCCAAAGCTACAGCAGGCATCCGAGCAGCTGACCCGGCGTATAAGACGACTCCTACTTTTTGGCCATTTTTTTTAAGTGTAAAAGGTAGTCTTATACGCCAGCAAATACAGTAAGCTATGGTAGATGGAGCAGAGTCTATAGGAAAGGACAATGTTAAAAGTTAATTTTAGAGTTGACTCTTTAAAATAATACAAATTGGCTTGGAACTTATTAATGTACTTCGGCGTGTGTTCTCAAACACCCCACCGATGACACATGCTCATGCAGTGTCATGCAGTCATTTCCAACGTCAAAACTGAAAGCAAACACATCGACAGTAAGTGTACTCATAGTAGAGTTATAAGGTGTGTCCCAGTGTGACCCAACATGGCATCTTCCTGCAACAATGCACCTCACTGAAAGAGTAACAAAGCAGAAGGTGAAAAACTTTTTGGGGAATTCAGGAATTTGGTCAAGTTAACTTATTTTACCCATAGTTGCAGAAACATATCTAATAATGTAGGCTCTATTCACACCAGTGTGATTTCAGATGAGACTTGGGTCTCTTTCGACATCTATATCAGTGAGCAGCTGGGAGGCAGTACTGACAATGGAGGAGGGGGGGGCATTTCAAGGGAAGACAGCAGGTGATGCCACAGCAATGGGAATTCAGCCCCATTGACAAGCCACAGGGGAGCCACGGCTTAGCGGTCACGTGACTGCACAGATATAAAAAGGTATTTACCGTATTTATCGGCGTATACCGCGCACTTTTTTGCCCTGAAAATCAGGGCAAAATCGTGGGTGCGCGGTATACGCCGATACCCGCTTTCCCGCACCGAGTTTTGAATACTGCGCCGACATATACCGAGCGCAGTACACTCGGGTATAGTCAGGCAGTCTCGGCACCTTTCGCGCTGACGTCCTGGACGTACAGGACGTGAGCGCGAGTGTTGCCGAGCCTGCCCGACAATACACGAGTGTACTGCGCTCTGTATATGTCGGCGCAGTATTCAAACTCGGCGCGTGAAACGAGCGGGGAGGATGCGAGGACGCCGCAGAAGGACGCCGGACCCGACGAAGAGGACACCCGAAGCCCGCAGACAGACCCCGGACCCGACGAAGAGGACACCCGAAGCCGCAGAAGGACGCCGGACCCGACGAAGAGGACACCCGAAGCCACAGATGGACGCCGGACCCGACGAGGCCGCCGATGGACGCTGCGCAAGACACCAAAACTGTAAGTACAAAATAAACTTTTTTTCCAAAGGATTGGGGGCCACTTTAGGGGTGCGCGGTATACGTGGGAGCGCGTTATACCGCGATAAATACAGTACATTGAGCTATTTTTCAAAACAGTATGCACTTTAAGAGAAGGAGACAGGGAGAGATTTGGCTCCCATTTATAAGCATGTATTTTGTAACCGCAACCCTCCATTTAGGCTTTTGATGGTTTCAGTATATCTCTGGCTTGAGTCCTTGTTACCCAGGGACTGAAATCTGGAAAAGGGAAACTTACAACTACCTTGGGGCATTTTGTTTTCTGCAGGAAAAAGTCTTTTGTTTTAATGGCTATGCGATCTAATAGAGCCTCCAAATCAGGGCCATAAATAGATCTCTTGAAAAAGAAAACTGCATAGTATTACTTTAAAGCAGAACCTCTGTGCCGGATCTTCATCAAAAATGCCCTAAAAGCAGCGTTAGTCAGAGCAGAAGATCTAGCTTACATACAAATAGATTCTGCTGAAGCATCAGCTATGTATCCTACTGGCCTCAAAAGAGAAGTAAATAAGCTTAGTAAGATCTCATCAATCAGGATACTTACCTCAATATGCCATCTCATCTGGCCTAGCCAATATTTCAGGTTCCTTGGGACAACAGTGACCATGGGTAGTTTCAGACTGGACAAGGTTAACTATCAGGACTTTTTAAGATGGGAATCCATCCTTTAGTCCATTTCATCTTGAAACATAACCATGTACTCAAAGGCTAGGTTTGTGTTCTTGAATATAACTGAGAGAAGGCCACATCCAACGTAGGCATCTTATTGCATTTCATAGCAGAATCCTCATCAAAACGGGATCTACTTTTAAGACATTTAGAAAAGAAAGGCCTCCTTTCTGCTGCCACTTTTTTTTGGTAGTGTTGTATCAAACTTTATGCGCAGGAAAGATGCACCCTTGCATTCATTCAAGCCCTAAAACATGCAATAATGAAGATATAATTGCACCTTCTCTTTCTGAATCTCTTGAGTGGATTATATGGCTCTTAAATACTCATCCACATAATCTAGGATACATGTATATTTAGTATACATGTGCATTTGTTTTCGTCCGAATTTTGGGGATTTGCGTGTTCGCTTTAACAAACGTGCAGTATCCGAAATACGAAAGATCCAATACAAAAAAATGCTTTGTTTTCGATATAGATAGAAGATTCGACATGGCGGTGACAACAGCAATCTGTGTCTATCGAAACCTGTGGTTGAATGTGCTTAACCTAACTCTATTAGTCCAAGATTATTCAACATAGAGAGAATAGATTTGATATTATAGAGACATGAAGATTCAAACGAAGCAGCTAAAAACATACGATCACCGCAAGCGGACATTTACGGTCAAATGCTCCACCCATAGGCTATAGAAGAATTCTAATGTTGGTTGGCTAGTAATAATAATTGATACATATAATTATTACTAGTCATACAACATTAGAATTCTACTATAGCTTGTGGGCGGAGCATTCGACTAGAAATGTCCGCTCGCGGTGTTATAGAGTTTAGCTGCTTCGTCGAATCTTCTTAGAACATTCGACAGACACCAAAAGCCTTCAATTGACAGATTCGACTTTAATTAATTTAGATTTTCCGACGAATGCATTTTTTAACCAAACAAAATAAAAAAAAAACGAATTTCGGGAGTACCTAAATAAATGAATTTTTTGGACAAAACCAAAATTCTGAAACAAAATATTATAGTGTGCACACTAATATTTAGAGGTTCTCCTCTCTCTGTCCTGTTCTTTCTCCTGCTGATTCTAGCTGAGAGTTGGAAGGCAAACTAAGCTCTCCATTCTCTGCTTCTCACCCTTCCGCAATAGGTAAGGTGGCAATTGCTTGAGACAGGGGGGTAACCCTCTGGTGAATCAAGGACTAGGGGGAGTACACTAGAAAACAGATTAAACAGAACATTTGGTAGCAGCAAGCTCTTTGTTAATGGAGGCAGCATGATCAGTACATGGTGCAGAGAATTTCTGTACCAGGCTGGAGGATGTTCTCCAAGAGCAATGGAAGAGGCAAATTTCCTTTATACAATAGGGGAGGTCTGGCTTTTCCTAAGGCCTTTGGTCTGGAAAACAAAATAACAGACCAAGCCACTTATGCTGCGTACACATGGTCGGACTTTAGACCGGGCAAAACTCATTTGGAATTTCCGACGGAAAAAATCAGATGGGGCATACACACGGTCGGAATATCCGATGGAAAGCTCCCATCGGAAATTCCGAACGTGTGTACGCGGCATAAGATACTACCCAGCGCCAAAGAGGGAAGACCCAAGCATACCAGTAAACACTTCAAAATACTACTAAAGGTGCACAAGAGTAATCCATTCCAGTGCCATAGCCAGGACTTCAGGCCACCAAGGGAGAAAATGATCGAAAACACCATAAGTCAGAGAGGTACTGAGGGATCACTGGCGCATGCCGCCACCACCACCACTTCCAGAGCCTGCAATCTTGCAGAGTGTTCAGCAGAGAGCATAGCAGTCTTATGAAGCCAGTTTCAGCTCCCACTAATGCAAGCTTCACATTTAAAGTGGAGTTCCACCCAGGAAAAAAACATTTGCCCCAAAATCCTAAAAAAAAGTGAAAAAAAATATGTGAAAAAAAAAAATGATACTCACCCGAAATAACTGTTGCTATGCGGAAGTTCGTAATCTGCCTCTTCCGTAGCCGCGGTCCGTCTTCTTCTTCATCTTCTCCTAGTGAATGGGGTGCGCTGCTTTCTGGGAACTGTGTGTGCCCATTCACAAGTCGGCGCGAGACTCGCACGTGCGCAGTAGGAAATGGGCAGTGAAGCCGTAAGGCTTTACTGCCTGCTTCCCCTAGTGTGAATGGCAGTGCGGGACCTGCATCGATCGTGGGATCGGTATCGGGGGGGCCATCAGCGCGGGCAAGTAGGACAGGTAAGTGTCCTTATTAAAAGTCAGCAGCTACACTGTTAGTAGCTGCTGACTTTTAAAAAAAAAAAATTGCGGGTGGAATCCCGCTTTAAGGACTAGTAAGCTGCAGCATAATACATTCATGGTTTTGGGTTTATATATGCCTTAACTACTTAATCCCCGGACCATATTGCTGCCCAAAGACCAGAGTACTTTTTGCGATTCGGGACTGCGTCGCTTTAACAGACAATTGCGCGGTCGTGCGACGTGGCTCCCAAACAAAATTGGCGTCCTTTTTTTCCCACAAATAGAGCTTTCTTTTGGTGGTATTTGATCAACTCTGCGGTTTTTTATTTTTTGCGCTATAAACAAAAATAGAGCGACAATTTTGAAATAAATGAATATTTTTTACTTTTTGCTGTAATAAATATCCCCCAAAAATAAATAAAAAAACATTTTTTTTCCTCAGTTTAGGCCGATACGTATTCTTCTACATATTTTTCGTAAAAAAAATCGAAATAAGCGTTTATTGATTGGTTTGCGCAAAAGTTATAGCGTTTACAAAATAGGGGGTATTTTTATGTCATTTTTATTAATATATTTTTTTACTAGTAATGGCGGCGATCAGCGTTTTTTTTTTCGGTACTGCGACATTATGGCGGACACTTCGGACACTTTTGACACATTTTTGGGACCATTTGCATTTTTATAGCGATCAGTGCTATAAAAATGCATTGGATTACTATAAAAATGCCACTGGCAGTGAAGGGGTTAACACTAGGGGGCGGGGAAGGGGTTAAGTATGTCCCTTGTGTGTTCTTACTGTGGGGGGGGGCGGAGGCCTCACTAGGGGAAACACTGATCCTCTGTTCATACATTGTATGAACAGAAGATCAGCGTTTCCCCCGCTGACAGGACCGGGAGCTGTGTGTTTACACACACAGCTCCCGGTCCCCGCTCTGTACCGAGCGATCGCGTGTGCCCGGCGGAGATCGCGCCCGCCGGGCACACGCACGGGAGTCGGGGGCGAGCAGGGGGCGCGCGCGCGCCCCTAGTGGCGGCTGAGAGAGAGGACGTTATACTACGTGCTCTCGCCCAGCCGAGCCGACCTGCCAACGTAGAACGGCGGTGCGCGGTCGGCTAGTGGTTAAAGTGGTATTAAACCTAAAACCAGTCATTAGATGTGAAATAAGGGGGGAACTAATGCGCAAACCAACCTAATCTAGAACAGAATAAATATAAAATAAATAAATATGCAGCAGCCACCACTAATAGTGCTCACACACTGACAGTAAATGATAAAATGGGGGATGTGGTGGCGCTTGCAACTAAAATCACTAAAATAATGTATAAAATAAATTATATAAGAGATACAACAAAATAGACTCCGCCTCCTGGCAATGATTAAAAGTGTATCACTCCAAACCGGAATACCATCCAACAAAAATATCCATAAAGTGGAGGATATTGAGAGTGAAGAGATAATGAAATAAGTGTGACCAATGTGCCACTGACAGCACAATAGTCTAAATTGAATAGCAAACTTCAATCTGTGCATACAACATTTCCTTCAAATATAATTATGATAGTCTAAACAGTGCTTCATCCACAAATCGTGCAATGTGCAACTATGCAAATAAATAAATAAATATCCAGTGACCGACTGTCCACAAAATATTGCAAATAAATAAATGTGAATTAATCCGATGATAAAAAACAATCCAAAAAGTGCTAAAAGTGAAAAATATATATATATAAGGTCCACACAGGGATCCCTAGAAACAGTGTAAAAAAAGGTCCCAATAAAACTATAAAATTAGAAATCAATGTCCAGTGCAAAAATCGTGCAAAAGTGAAAAATAAAAATCCAGTGGCTAATAAATATAATGAGTTTCTAAAGTGCATCTGTGCTCAGGTTGCTGTAACATGCAGAGTAATGTGATTGCAGTCAGCCCGATTCTCCACGGTGACCAGGGATATAAGTGCTAGCCCCTTACCTCAGGGAGGCTAATAAATAGCCTATAGGGATAATTCCCAATGATATCTCCCACAATCAACCGATCGATCCACTCCAATGTATTCACAGGCTCAGCGCGATGATTCTCAAAATAAAGCACAGGAATGCCTCCATAGTGTATGATTACAAACAATATTTTAATGAAAAAAGTAGTAACTTACAAGCAGTGCTGTAAGAACAGCATGTACAACGGCGTGTGTGTAATCCTGTGTCTCCCGCTCTGCGGCCGCAAGCGGGTGACGTCACCAACAGCCCTCCAACGTCCTCACGCGTATCGCGACAGCCGATTAAGCGACGTCGGCTGTCGCGATACGCGTGAGGACGTTGGAGGGCTGTTGGTGACGTCACCTGCTTGCGGCCGCAGAGCGGGAGACACAGGATTACACACACGCCGTTGTACATGCTGTTCTTACAGCACTGCTTGTAAGTTACTACTTTTTTCATTAAAATATTGTTTGTAATCATACACTATGGAGGCATTCCTGTGCTTTATTTTGAGAATCATCGCGCTGAGCCTGTGAATACATTGGAGTGGATCGATCGGTTGATTGTGGGAGATATCATTGGGAATTATCCCTATAGGCTATTTATTAGCCTCCCTGAGGTAAGGGGCTAGCACTTATATCCCTGGTCACCGTGGAGAATCGGGCTGACTGCAATCACATTACTCTGCATGTTACAGCAACCTGAGCACAGATGCACTTTAGAAACTCATTATATTTATTAGCCACTGGATTTTTATTTTTCACTTTTGCACGATTTTTGCACTGGACATTGATTTCTAATTTTATAGATTTATTGGGACCTTTTTTTACACTGTTTCTAGGGATCCCTGTGTGGACCTTATATATATATTTTTTTCACTTTTAGCACTTTTTGGATTGTTTTTTATCATCGGATTAATTCACATTTATTTATTTGCAATATTTTGTGGACAGTCGGTCACTGGATATTTATTTATTTATTTGCATAGTTACACATTGCACGATTTGTGGATGAAGCACTGTTTAGACTATCATAATTATATTTGAAGGAAATGTTGTATGCACAGATTGAAGTTTGCTATTCAATTTAGACTATTGTGCTGTCAGTGGCACATTGGTCACACTTATTTCATTATCTCTTCACTCTCAATATCCTCCACTTTATGGATATTTTTGTTGGATGGTATTCCGGTTTGGAGTGATACACTTTTAATCATTGCCAGGAGGCGGAGTCTATTTTGTTGTATCTCTTATATAATTTATTTTATACATTATTTTAGTGATTTTAGTTGCAAGCGCCACCACATCCCCCAGTCATTAGATGTGGCTGCATTCGTTTTATTTTTTTCATTCTGTTTTCACCCGATGATCTGGCCAGTAACACACCTACTGGATTAGAGTCCCAGCACAGCACTCTAGATAAAGGGGCACAAGGGCAAGTTTGGACAGCAGCATTGTTAACCACTTAAGGACCGCCTCCTGCACATTTACGTCGGCAGAATGGCACGGCTGGGTACATGCACGTACAGGTACGTCCTGTGCTAGTACCCAGCCGTGGGTCGCGGGCGTGCGCCCGCGACTCGGTCCGAAGCTCTGTGACCGGGACCGCGGGACCCGCGGACCCGATCGCCGCTGGAGTCCCGCGATCGTTCCCCGGAGCTGAAGAACGGGGAGAGCTGTATGTAAACACGGCTTCCCTGTTCTTCACTGTGGCGGCGGCATCGATTGTGTGATCCCTTTTATAGAGATTCACAATCGATGATGTCACACCTACAGCCACACCCCCCTACAGTTGTAAACACGCATGAG
This sequence comes from Rana temporaria, assembly GCF_905171775.1. Taxonomy (NCBI): domain Eukaryota; kingdom Metazoa; phylum Chordata; class Amphibia; order Anura; family Ranidae; genus Rana; species Rana temporaria. Next base: position 391,996,233 of record NC_053493.1, on the reverse strand, counting down.
GTCACACATAACCCCTTCAGCGCCCCCTTGTGGTTAACTCCCAAACTGCAACTGTCATTTTCACAGTAAACAATGCATTTTAAATGCATTTTTTGCTGTGAAAATGACAATGGTCCCAAAAATGTGTCAAAATTGTCCGAAGTGTCCGCCATTATGTCGCAGTCACGAAAAAAATCGCTGATCGCCGCCATTAGTAGTAAAAAAAAAAAAAAAAATGCAATAAAACAATCCCCTATTTTGTAAAATAGCAAATTAGCTAATTTTGCGCAAACCAATCAATAAACGCTTATTGAGATTTTTTTTTACCAAAAACAGGAAGAAGAATACGTATCGGCCTAAACTGATGAAACATTTTTTTTTTTTATATATTTTTGGGGGATATTTATTATAGCAAAAAGTAAACAATATTGCATTTTTTTCAAAATTGTCGCTCTATTTTTGTTTATAGCGCAAAAAATAAAAACCGCAGAGGTGATCAAATACCACCAAAAGAAAGCTATATTTGTGGGAAAAAAGGACGCCAATTTTGTTTGGGAGCCACGTCGCACGACCACGCAATTGTCAGTTAAAGCGACGCAGTGCCGAATCACAAAAACTGGCCAGGTCCTTTACCTGCCTAAAGGTCCGGGTCTTAAGTGGTTAATAGCTTCTAATTTTTGAACAATATCCCAATTGCTTCCATCGACTGCAGTTTTTATTTTTTTAATGGGATTTTAATGATGACCATAAATGCAGTCTGCTGCACAAAGTTTATATTAAGTCATCAAATATATCTTTTTTTAAATGTATTTCCAGTCATCGAAAAAGCTTTGAAAAATGTATTACTTTGAAGAAGAAAAAATGTTTTCCTATTCTATATTTCTTTTTAATGAATCACGAATAAAGTGTTTTGTTTGCTGTTATAGGGGTTTTAAAAATGAGCAAGTCCCTAATCTTCATGCTTTATCAGTTTTTAAAGATTTTCCTCTCAAATCTATAATTACATGTTTCTAATTTATTAGTGACCTTTTCATTGGAAAGTCAATTCATCGCTGCCATGAAAGTATGAGTGTATGGTGCTTTCAGACTTCCATTACACTTGCAATGGAATAGACTTTGGTTTTGTATAATTTTCCTTCTAAAGCCATACACATACGAGCGTCTGATTTTTGTCAAAAGGGCGTGTGCCAGGATCTTGTCTTGCATACTAACGGTACACAATTGTCGTGCCACAAACACGAACGTAGTGACGTTCTACGAGGAATTTCTGAGCGCCACCCTTTGGGCCCCTTCTGCTAATTTCGTGTTTGGTGAGCATTGATTCTGAGCATGCGTGTTTGTACTTTGACTTTTGTGTGGCGGATTTGTGTACTGACCATACGAAAACAGACATCAAACCTTTGTCCGGCGAAAATTTACTAGCCTGTCATCCAACATTTGTTGGCCGAAAGTTGGACAAAAATTGTCAAAAGGAGCGTGCTAACGGTAATTTTTTAGGACAACAGTCTGCCAACAACCGTACCGTGTGTAGGAGGCTTTAATTATGGCCAGCAGTAAAAAATAAAACAAAAACTATTTGGTAAAATATGAAATTTTGCATTTGAATGTTTTGTATTTTCATATACAGAAGATAGGTGGCTGTTTTGTCTCCTTTTCAGGTAGGGTTGGAACCAAGGGACAGTGCTCGGAGGTGGGTAGGGGGTGGAACCAAGGGACAGTGCTTGGAGGTGGGTAGGGGTGGAACCAAGGGACAGTGCTCAGGGGTGGGTAAAGGTGGAACCAAGGGACAGTCCTTGGATGTGGATAGGGGGTGGAACCAAGGGACAGTGCTCAGAGGTGGGTAGGGGTGAAACCAAGGGACAGTGCTCGGAAAGTGAGTAGGGGTGGAACCAAGGGACAGTGCTCAGAGGTGGGTAGGGGGTGGAACCAAGGGACAGTGCTTGGAGGTGGGTAGGGGTGGAACCAAGGGACAGTGCTCAGAGGTGGGTAAATGTGGAACAAAGGGACAGTCCTTAGATGTGGATAGGGGGTGGAACCAAGGGACAGTGCTCAGAGGTGGGTAGGGGTGAAACCAAGGGACAGTGCTCGGAGGTGGGTAGGGGTGGAACCAAGGGACAGTGCTCAGAGGTGGGTAAAGGTGGAACCAAGGGAAAGTCCCTGGATGTGGATAGGGGGTGGAACCAATGAACAGTGCTTAGAGGTGGGTAGGGGGGGAACCAAGGGACAGTGCTCATAGGTGGGTAAAGGTGGAACCAAGGGACAGTCCTTAGATGTGGATAGGGGGTGGAACAAAGGGACAGTGCTCAGAGGTGGGTAGGGGTGGAACTAAGGGACAGTGCTCGGAGGTGGGTAGGGGTGGAAGCAAGGGACAGTGCTCAGAGGTGGGTAGGTGGCGGAGAAAAGGTGTGGAAAAACAGCCCTGCAAGCAGAGAAGTCCAACAGGTAGCAGAAAATTGTCGTCTGTGTATATGGATAGCCTGAAAATGTGGTTTCTTTAAATGAAATAACAGAATGAACACATCTCTAATGCCTAGTACACACAATAGGATTTATCCATGGATACGGACCTCCGAACCGTTTCCGCGGATAAATCCTCTGAGGATTTTGATCCGATGGAGTGTACACACCATCGGATCGAAATCCGTGCCAAATTCCCATCACGATGACGTGTCGCGCCGTCGCCGCGATGATGACGCGGCGACGTGCGCGACGCTGTCATATAAGGAATTCCACGCATGCGTCGAATCATTACGACGCATGCGAGGGATGGGTTCGGACGGATCGATCCGGTGAGTCTGTACAGACCACCGGATCGATCCGCTGGAGCCGATTCCAGCGGATAGATTTCTTAGCATGCTAAGAAATTTTTATCCGCTGGAAATCGGTCGGCCCGAAATATATCCGCAGATAAATATCCGCTGGATCGTACACACCAGCGGATCTATCCGCTGAAACCGATCCGCGGATCAATTTCAGCAGATCGATCCTCTCGTGTGTACGGGGCCTTAGATGTTTTTCTATCGAGAGAATGATAAGAGGTTCCACCTTCTTTGGTGTGTGAAGAATTGTGGGGGAACTCTGATCCAGCCAAGTTTTAAATGACAGATCTGTTGGTTTAATGGTTGAGGGGGTTGTACTGTGCTTTTTGATTAAAAGTGGATCTTTAAAACAATGATTTTATAATAGTGATCAAAGAGCGCAACTGGCTTTTTTGTTATCTATTGTATCGTACTGAGTATGGACGGTATTGGGGGATCTTGCACCACACCTGTGTATCTCTGTTTATAATGCACAGTTGTAAAACAACATAAATCATTTAATTGAATATAGGTGAAGCAGTGGTTATTTTACATTTACAATGTATATTTACCTAGTGCTTTATATGACTGTAATACCAATCATTCCAGCATGAAAGCAGGCCCGGATCCAGGAGCACAGTGACTCAGAGTAGGGCCCCCATGACTGGGTTATCAGTGAAAATTAACCATTGGCTGTGGGGGTTGAGGGGGAGGAGAGGAGGTCATAAAAGGGGCTGTTCCCCCCCCTGGGCAAGCACAGTGAGCTGAAAAGTTCCCACCCACCCTCCCTTGTTTTTCATATCTTGTGGTCATGTAGGTCATGTTGTACGTCAGTGTTGTGTTGTGTATGTTGGTTTGTGTTTTGTTTCATCCATAGGTTCAGCGAGGTTGTCGTGGCAGCGTGGTTTTGGTCTCTGCGGGTGAAGGAGGAGCCGGAAAATAAGGGAGTTAAGACCTGTCGGTGACAGGAAAAAGGATGGTGCCCAGATAACGGAGGTTACCTGGAGGGAACGGTATGGTGCACTGCGGTCGGGAGGGTCTCTGAGCACGCATCGGCTTGAGGCCTGACAGAAGGGCACGAGAGACCGCAGTGCAATTGAGGAGTTAATTGTATATATATGTTTATATATATACAGGGTTTGAGTTTGTGTATATATATGTTTATATATATTTATAGTGTTACAGTTACAGGCTTTCGCCTGCAGAGACCAACGTCAGTTAGTTATAGGACAGGTGTGTTGTTTACGTTAAAATTGTTAAATTATTATCTTTAATAAAAATAAGGCTGCTACAGCCTATTATTTTACCCAACAACTGGTGTGGTCTCCATTTAATGGGAAGAAGGTTGGTTTTGGGTAGTAGGGGTAATAATACGGTTTAATTGCACATCTGTTATACCATAGTCATGGTTCTAACAGGTTATTTTAAACAGTTCTTCCATCTCAGGTAGAGTACAAAGCAGTTCACACAGCAATAATTATATGCCTCCCCTCCATGGCACATAAATCATGCATAAGTGTAAACCGGAGATTAAACAATCCTTTATAAATCCTTGTAAAACTTTTATTTACAGTATAACAGATTAAACTCTCAGGAGATGATATGGTATGTGGGTCAAATAAAGCTTGTGTTCCAAAACATCTGTGGTGTCTTCTTTCTACTTGGTGTCCTTCATCTCGCCTCCAAAAATGATAACCCAGAAAACAAAACCGTCACAATATGTCCACAAGTTTCAATAAAAATTGGCTCACATAAAACAGTTACTTGTGCCAATCAATATTCCCCCTGTGCTGAAATACTCTTACCCAAGTGGATGCCCACACATCACAGAGCTAAAAATTGCAAGTTCACGGAATCATTTACTTCCAGGTCCTGCAAGTGTCTGATGTCACTTTTTGACGTGTTTCGTCATCCGAGTTTCTCAAAAGATCCTTTGAGAAAGTTGGATGAAGAAAAGTGTCAGTTATATTTGGTTACGGACAGATGATCAGCTCTGTAAAGCCTCTTACACACGATCAGTCCATCCGATGAGAACGGTCTGAAGGACCGTTGTCTTAGGTTAACCGATGAAGCTGACTGATGGTCCGTCACGCCTACACACCATCGGTTAAATAACCGATCGGGTCAGAACGCGGTCACGTAAAACACAACGACGTGCTTAAAAAAAAACGAAGTTCAATGCTTCCAAGCATGCGTCGACTTGATTCTGAGAATGCGTGGATTTTTAACCGATGGTTGTGCCTACTAACGATTGGTTTTGACCTATCGGTTACCAATCCATAGGTTAATTTTAAAGCAAGTTGTCTTTTTTTTTTAACTTATGGTTAAATAACCTATGGGGCCCACACACCATTGGTTTTGACCGATGAAAACGGTCCATCAGACCGTTGTCCTCTGGTTAACCTATCGTGTGTACGAGGCCTTAGAAGACTGTTTGTGGTCAGGGTTAATCATCTGTCCCTAACAACAGGTAATCGCTCCATGTGCAATTACATGTGGATAGTTGCGGAGCTTCCCAGTCTGTCAGTGATTTGTGCCCACTGCAGTCGCAGCTGAACGTAAACATATTGGCCATAGAAATACACTCAACAGCCACTTTATTAGGTACACCTTGCGGGTTAAACCCCCTTTTGTCTTCAGAGATGCCTTCATCAGGGCCGGCGCTACCACTAGGCGGACTAAGCGACCGCTTAGGGCGCACTGCCACCTAGGGCGCCCGGCGGCTGGTTTTTGTTCTGCCGCACTGTCCGCCACATCGCTTGCACACAATCCACAAGCAGTCTGACATGTCAAGCAGCGCCGCCGCCAGCCTCCCCCCCCAGAAAAAGCATGTCAGGGACAGTCTGCTCCCTCCACCTGGCTCTCACCCCCCCACCTGGCTCACCCCCCCACCTGGCTCATCCCCCCCACCTGGCTCACCCCCCCCACCTGGCTCACCCCCCCACCTGGCTCACCCCCCCCACCTGGCTCATCCCCCCCACCTGGCTCACCCCCCCCTCACCTGGCTCACCCCCCCACCTGGCTCTCACCCCCCCACCTGGCTCACCCCCCCCACCTGGCTCATCCCCCCCACCTGGCTTATCCATCCATCTGACTCATTCCCCACCTGGCTCACCTCCCCCCCACCTGACTCATTCATCCACCTGGCTCATCCCCACGCCTGACTCATCCCCCCCACGGCCCCACCTGACTCATCCATCTACATGGCTCATCCTCCGCCTCACTCATCCCCCCCACCTGGCTCATCCCCCCCACCTGGCTCATCCATCCATCTGACTCATCCCCCACCTGACTCATCCCCACGCCTGACTCATCCCCCCACCTGACTCATCCATCTACATGGCTCATCATCCCCCCCACCTGGCTCATCCCCCTCCCACCTGGCTCATCCCCCTCCCACCTGGCTCATCCATCCACCTTACTCACCCCCCCACCTGGCTCATCCATCTGACTCATCCCCCACCTGACTCATTCATCCACCTGGCTCATCCCCCCCACGGCCCCACCTGACTCATCCATCTACATGGCTCATCCTCCGCCTCACTCATCCCCCCCACCTGGCTCACCCCCCCACCTGGCTCATCTATCCACCTGGCTCACCCCCCCCCACCTGGCTCATCCATCCACCTTACTCATCCCCCCCCCCACCTGGCTCATCCATCTGACTCATCCCCCACCTGACTCATTCATCCACCTGGCTCATCCCCACGCCTGTCTCATCCCCCCCACGGCCCCACCTGACTCATCCATCTACATGGCTCATCCTCCGCCTCACTCATCCCCCCCACCTGGCCCCCCCCCCCCCACCTGGCTCATCTATCCACCTGGCTCATCCCCCCCACCTGGCTCATCCATCCATCTGACTCATCCCCCACCTGACTCATTCATCCACCTGGCTCATCCCCACGCCTGACTCATCCATCTACATGGCTCCCCCCCCCCCCACCTGGCTCATCCCCCTCCCACCTGGCTCATCCCCCTCCCACCTAGCTCATCCATCCACCTTACTCATCCCCCCCACCTGGCTCATCCATCTGACTCATCCCCCACCTGACTCATTCATCCACCTGGCTCATCCCCCCCCACCTGGCTCATCCATCCACCTGACTCATCCACCTGGCTCACCCCCCCACCTGGCACATCCATCCATCTGACTCATCATCCACCTGGCTCATCCCCACGCCTGACTTATTCCCCCACCTCACTCATCCATCTACATGGCTCATCCTCCGCCTCACCTCCCCCCACCTGGCTCACCCCCCACCTGGCTCACCCCCCCCACCTTGCTCATCCCCCCCCACCTGACTTATCCATCCACCTGTCTCATCCCCCCCACCTGGCTCATCCATCCACCTGGCTCATCCCCAACCTGACTCATTCATCCACCTGGCTCATCCCCACGCCTGACTCCCCCCCCCCCCCACGGCCCCACCTGACTCATCCATCTACATGGTTCATCCTCCGCCTCGCTCATCCCCCCACCTGGCTCCCCCCCCCCCACCTGGCTCATCCATCCACCTGACTCATCCCCCCCACCTGGCTTACCACCCCACCTGACTCATCCCCCACCTGACTCATCCCCCACCTGACTCATCATCCACCTGGCTCATCCCCACGCCTGACTCATCCTCCGCCTGGCTCATCCCCCCCACCTGGCTCATCCCCCCCACCTGGCTCACCCCCCCCCCCCCCCCACCTGGATCATCCATCCACCTGTCTCACCCCCCCCCCCACCTGGCTCCCCCCCCCCCACCTGGCACATTCATCCACCTGTCTCATCCCCACGCCTGATTCATCCTCCCACCTGACTCATCCATCTACATGGCTCAGCCTCGCTCATCCCCCCCACCTGGCTCATCCATCCACCTGGCTCATACCCCCCACCTGGCTGCACCCCCTCTCCTGTCCACCTGTCTCCATCCCTCCACCAGGAGTTCTGATGCTAAAATAATTGTTTTTATTTTTTTTGGGGGGGGGGCGCAAGTAGCTGGTCTCGCCTAGGGTGCAAAATAGTCTAGCACCGGCCCTGGCCTTCATTCTTCGTAGCATAGATTCTAGGTGTTGGAAACATTCCTCAGATATTTGGATCCATAGTGACATGATAGCATCACGCAATTTCTGCAGATTTGTTGGTTGGACATCCATGATACAAATCTTCCATTCCACCACATCCCAATGGTGCTTTATTGGATTGAGATCTGGTTACTTTGGAGGCCATTGGAGTACAGTGACCTCATTGTCATGTTCAAGAAACCAGTGATGAGATTGGAGCTTTGTGACATGGTGCATTATCCTGCTGGAAGGAGCCATCAGAAGATGGGGACACTGTAGTCATAAAGGGATGGAAATGGTCAGCAACAATACTCAGGTAGGTCGTGGTGTTTAAATGATGCTCAATTGGTACTAAGGGGCCCAAAGTGTGCCAAGAAAATATCTCCCACACCATTACACCACCACCACCAGCCTGAACCAAGACTCATCAGACCAAGCAACAGTTTTCCAATCTTCTATTGTCCGATTTTGGTGCAAATTGTAGCCTCAGTTTCCTGTTAGCTGACAGGACTGGCACCCTGTGTGGTCTTCTGCTGCTGTAGCCCTCATTTGTAACGAGCCCTGCATACCTTGGTTGTAATGAGTGCTTATTTGAGATACTGTTGCCTTTCTATCATCTGGAACCATTCTCCTCAGACCTTTGACATCAACAAGGCATTTTCCTCCACAGAACTGCCGCTCACTGGATATTTTCTCTTTTTTAGACCATTCTCTGTTAACCCGAGAGTTGGTTGTGTGTAAAAATCCCAGTAGATCAGAAGTTGAAATACTCAGAGCAGTCTGTCTGGCACCAACAACCATGCCACGTTCAAAGTCACTTAAATTCCCTTTCTTCCCCATTCTGATGCTCGGTTTGTACTTCAGCAAGTTGTCTTAACCACGTCTAGATGCATAAATGTATTGAGTTGCTGCCATGTGATTGGCTGATTAGCAATTTGTGTTACCAAGCAATTGAACAGGTGTACCTAATAAAGTGACCGGTGTACAGCCATGAACCAGAGGTGTATTTAGGTTTTGTGCTGCCCTAGGCCTGACTAAACTCATGCGCCCCCTAATTTAAATATGACCCACCCCTTCCTGTTTAAGACACGCCCTATCATCTGTAAACCACACCCCTTCCACTTTAGACTCCACTTTTTCCTGTTAGAGCTCCACCTCTTCCTCGCTGTACATTAGCACACTCACGCATCATTCACTCCATACTTACATCAATCAATCCAGTTGGCTCCTGTCTAAATTGTTGCCCTTACCATGTGTATGTATGAATGTGAGTTAGGGACTTTAGATTGTAAGCTCCTTGAGGGCAGGGACTGATGTGACCTCTGTACCCTCCCCGCACCTCTGTACCCTCCTCATACCTCTGTACCCTCCCCGCACCTCTGTACCCTCCTCGCACCTCTGTACCCTCCCTGCACCTCTGTACCCTCCCTGCACCTCTGTACCCTCCCCGTACCTCTGTACCCTCCCCGCACCTCTGTACCCTCCCCGCACCTCTGTACCCTCCCTGCACCTCTGTACCCTCCCCGCACCTCTGTACCCTCCCCGTACCTCTGTACCCTCCCCGCACCTCTGTACCCTCCCTGCACCTCTGTACCCTCCTCATACCTCTGTACCCTCCCCGCACCTCTGTACCCTCCCTGCACCTCTGTACCCTCCCCGCACCTCTGTACCCTCCCCGCACCTCTGTACCCTCCCTGCACCTCTGTACCCTCCCCGTACCTCTGTACCCTCCCCGCACCTCTGTACCCTCCCCGCACCTCTGTACCCTCCCCGCACCTCTGTACCCTCCCTGCACCTCTGTACCCTCCCCGTACCTCTGTACCCTCCCCGCACCTCTGTACCCTCCCCGCACCTCTGTACCCTCCCCGCACCTCTGTACCCTCCCTGCACCTCTGTACCCTCCCCGTACCTCTGTACCCTCCCCGCACCTCTGTACCCTCCCCGCACCTCTGTACCCTCCCTGCACCTCTGTACCCTCCCCGTACCTCTGTACCCTCCCCGCACCTCTGTACCCTCCCTGCACCTCTGTACCCTCCCCGCACCTCTGTACCCTCCTCATACCTCTGTACCCTCCCCGTACCTCTGTACCCTCCCCGCACCTCTGTACCCTCCCCGCACCTCTGTACCCTCCCTGCACCTCTGTACCCTCCCTGCACCTCTGTACCCTCCCCGTACCTCTGTACCCTCCCCGCACCTCTGTACCCTCCCTGCACCTCTGTACCCTCCCCGCACCTCTGTACCCTCCTCATACCTCTGTACCCTCCCCGCACCTCTGTACCCTCTCCGCACCTCTGTACCCTCCCCGCACCTCTGTTTATCTCTGTACCTCCCCCCCACACCTCTGTTTATGTCTGTACCCCTTCCTCCCGCACCTCTGTTTATCTCTTTACCCCCCACACCTCTGTTTATGTCTGTACCCCTTCCTCTCGCACTTCTGTTTATCTCTGTACCCCCCCGCACCTCTGATCCCAACCCCCCCCCCCCCCACACACACACACATCTGTGTTCCCCCTCTGGACCCCTCCCCCACATATCTGTACCCCCCCCACCTCTGTAACTTCCTCCCCCACACCTCTGTTCCCCTCTGTACATATTGTAAATTACAATATAAACCTGACAGAAGAAAAAGTTTTTTTATTTTTATTCAGGTTGGTTACTGGGTGCACTGAGTGTGCTGCCTGTTTTTCCCCTACCCGTGAAAACGCCGTGGTGGGATCCTGCAGACACTTCAGGGCCGGCCGGGCACTTTGCGGGGGGCAGCACGGGCACCAAAGCCGCCCCCCCCGCTCGAAAAAAAAGACCCCCCCAATCCGTCCTTTTATTTAATCGGCTCCCGCGGCCGCCTTCCGGCTCCCTCATAAATTTAGCCCGTGGCGCGGCGGCCTGTAGCGTGGTACTTGGCCAGGAGGAGGGAGCGACTGACGCAGTGACGCCCGCATTAAACGGCCAGTGATTGGCCGGACCGGGTGCATGTCATACCAGAGGCGGAGCCCGCAAAGTGCCGCCCTAGGCCTCGGCCTTGTTAGCCTTGTCGGCCTAGGCCAAGATACATCCCTGCCATGAACTGCTATGTGAACGACCCCCAAATTGCTCCTTTATTTCCTTTTCAATACATATTATTTTTTCTTCTATTTTTATTTGCAGAATGCATATTTTTCTTTTATAAGTGGTTCCTTGTTAATAGCTGATGAATAATAAAATAACATGGTTTGGATTCTTCCACTAATATCTGCATACTTTAGATTAGATTTCACATTTCTGACTATGGCTAACTTACCAGTACTGAATTAGGGAGTTTTTTTTTTCTTTCAAAATATTTTTATTGGAAAAGCATTACAAGTAAAAGGTTCCAAACATTACGCCAGCCGGCATGGGAGGTGCACAAAATAGCTACAGCTAAGGCATCAATTGGCTGTAACATTGATCATTTTTGTGATAATTTTGGTTATAAATGTATTTAAAAGAACAAAAGAATAAAAAGAACGTAAATACAACACAACATAACTAAACAAAAACTCAATATAGTCTTGGGGTTAGAATTAGTAATTTATCTTGGTTTTGAGCGTACCAGTCAAGGCATGGTTTTCATAGTAGACTAGTAGCTTGGTATCTTCCAGAAGATAATGCAAAGAGCAACTTGTAAGTGGTGTGTGTGTGTGTGTGTGTGTGTGTGTATGATTTGAATTATTTCAGTAATAGAGGGGGGTTGGGGGTCCCTCCAATGTCTGACCAAGCACAGTCGGGCTGCTATTAGGGATTTTTTTTTTACTCCAAACTGCTTTTTAGCTGTAGAGTGTAATTGCAAAAAAAAAAGTAAAATGTTTGGGTTGTAGAATGTTACAAATGTTACAGTGCTTGAATTGAGGCTGTGGTGCCACCCCGTGGTCTTTTGGTAGATGACACTGTATGGAAACAGAAAAAATTGAAATGTCTTTTATAGAAAATAGAGATATATGGCCCCTTTTACACTGGGCAGTGGAGGTGCGGTGACGGTATAGCGGCGCGATTTTTAGCGCCAATATACCGTCGTATTTAGCGCGATATTCGGCCGCTAACGGTGCGGTTTTAACCCCCGCTAGTGGCCGAAAAAGGGTTAATACCGCCCGCAATGCGCCTCTGTAGAGGCGCATTGCAGGTGGTATTACCGCGGTTTCCCATTGATTTCAGTGGGAAGGAGCGGTATAGGAGCTGTAAACACCCCGCTCCCATACCGCTCCAAAGATGCGGCTAGCAGGACCTTTGGAGCGATCCTGCTAGCGCACCGCTTCAATGTGAAAGCCTTCGGGCTTTCACATTGAAGCCTGCAGGGCACGATTTTTTTCAGGTGGTATAGCAGCGCTATTTTTAGCGCTGAATTGCCTGAAAAACGTGTCAGTGTGAAAGGAGCCTTAGAGTAAGGTGACCAGATTTTTTAAATGGAATCCGGGGACATATTTTTTCTTTACTAGTAATGGCGGCTATCAGCGACTCTCTGCCCGTCGCCGCCCGCCTAACAGCCTCTCAAGTCTTACTCTTCAGGCCCCGGCTACTACTGGGTGGGGAGCGCAGGAAGATCACTCTGCCAGGAAAGGCAAGGAGATAGGCAGGCGAAAGGGCGGGATTTGAGCCAAGGCAGAAGAACATCAGAGCGGAGCTGAATGAGCATGCGCCCGAAACTGAAGAAATATTCCCTCCATTCCGACCAGCACATGATCATCAGAAAGGGGCACAGATAAAAATACAACCCCCTATGGTAGTAGGCACGGCGGAGCAGGGGTGTGTAATTCAAATGTTTTAATTTTAATTCTGCACTGATTGTCTTTGAAATTGCCCCTGCCCCCTATTAAATCCAATCTGGGGACAAAACCAGGGACAGACTTGGTCCAGGGACAGTGTCCTCAATCAGGGGACTGTCCCCTGAAACTGGGGATGTCTGGTCACCCTACCTTAGAGATCAGCAGGAACGTGGAGGAACGCAGTGCCAGTGTTCTGAAATGCCCCCTGTCGAATAATGCCCGTCCGGTACAGAGCTTGCACAGTACAGACCTGCCAAAAGCCTCCGAACATCGGAATTTACGATCAGCTGTAGACGGCGCCTGCGCACAATAGCCAACATTGTGCCACACGCTCCCGATGCTCGTGCAGGTCTGCAAGGGGTGGATTTGTTCATGATGGGCGCGTGTGAGGGGCGGATGCCTACAGAAGGGGGCGTATATTTGGTAAAAAAAAATCGCAATAAGCGTATATTGATTGGTTTGTGCAAAAGTTATATTGTCTACAAAATAGGGGATAGATTTATGCCATTTTTATTATTATTTTTTTATTAATAGTAATGGCGGTGATCTGCGATTTGTAACGGGACTGCGACATTATGGCGGACTCATCGGACACTTTTGACACTATTTTGGGACCATTGTCATTTATACAGCAATCAGTGCTATATAAATGCACTGATTACTGTGTAAATGACACTGGCAAGGAAGGGGTGAACCACTAGGGGGGGATCAAGGAGTTAAGTGTGTCCTAGGGAGTGATTCTAACTGTGGGGGGATGGGCTACCACTGACATGACAGCGATCACTGCTCCCGATGACAGGGAGCAGTAGATTAGTGTCCTGTCACTGGGCAGAACAGGGAAATGTCTTGTTTACATACAGTTGCAATAAAAAGTATGTGAACCCCTTTTGGAATGATATGGATTTCTGCACAAATTGGTCATAAAAAGTGATCTGATCTTCATCTAAGTCACAACAATAGACAATCACAGTCTGCTTAAACTAATAACACACAAATAATTACCATGTTTTTATTGAACACACCATGTAAACATTCACAGTGCAGGTGGAAAAAGTATGTGAACCCTTGTATTTAATAACTGGTTGAACCTCCTTTGGCAGCAATAACTTCAACCAAACGTTTCCTGTAGTTGCAGATCAGACGTGCACAACAGTCAGGAGTAATTCTTGACCATTCCTCTTTACAGAACTGTTTCAGGTCAGCAATATTCTTGGGATGTCTGGTGTGAATCGCTTTCTTGAGGTCATGCCACAGCATCTCAATCGGGTTGAGGTCAGGACTGAAGGCGTATTTTATTCTGTTTAAGCCATTCTGTTGTTCATTTACTTCTATGCTTTGGGTCGTTGTCCTGTTGCAACACCCATCTTCTGTTGAGCTTCAGCTGGTGGACAGGTGGCCTTAAGTTCTCCTGCAAAATGTCTTGATAAACTTGGGAATTAATTTTCCCTTCGATGATAGCAATCCGTCCAGGCCCTGACGCAGCAAAGCAGCCCCAAACCATGATGCACACACCACCATACTTCACAGTTGGGATGAGGTTTTGATGTTGGTTTGCTGTGCCTCTTTTTCTCCACACATAGTGTTGTGTGTTTCTTCCAAACAACTCAACTTTGGTTTCATCTGTCCACAGATTATTTTGCCAGTTCTGCTGTGGAACATCCAGGTGCTCTTGTGCAAACTGTAAACGTTCAGCACTGTTTTTTTTGGACAGCAGTGGCTTCCTCTGTGGTATCCTCCCATGAAACCCATTTTTGTTTAGTGTTTTACGTATCAGGGATGTTGGCATATGCCAGAGACTTTTGCAAGTCTTTAGCTGACACTCTAGGTTTCTTCTTCACCTCATTGAGCAGTCTGCGCTGTGCTCTTGCAGTCATCTTTACAGGAACCTACTCCTAGGGAGAGTAGCAGCAGTGCTGAACTTTCTCCATTTATAGCAATTTGTCTTACCATGGACTGATGAACAGCAAGGCTTTTGGAGATACTTTTATAACCCTTCCCAGCTTTATGCAAGTCAACAATTCTTAATCGTAGGTCTTCTGAGAGCTCTTTTGTGCAAGGCATCATTCACATCAGGCAATGCTTCTTGTGAAAAGAAAACCCAGAACTGGTATGTGTTTTTTAGAGGACAGGGCAACACCTCCAATCTCATCTCATTGATTGGACTCCAGTTGGCTGACACCTCACTCCAATTAGCTCTTGGAGATGTCATTAGTCTAGGGGTTCACATACTTACATTCAATGTGAATGTTTACATGGTGTGTGCAATAAAAACATGGTACAGTAACATTTAATTATTTGTGTGTTATTAGTTTAAGCAGACTGCGATTGTCTATTGTTGTGACTTAGATGAAGATCAGATCACATTTTATGACCAATTTGTGCAGAAATCCATATCATTCCAAAAGGAATCACATACTTTTTATTGCAACTCTGGCCATCTCCCTGTTTTGCCTCTCCGTGCCACGATCACGGGACACTGGCGGACATCAAGCCCGCGGGACCCGATCACAGAGTATGCAGCGCACGTGCGAATGCCATCGGCAGCAAGCTGTTTAAACGTTTAAAGCGGATGTGCCATGGGAACAAAATATTAAAAGCCAGCAGCTACAAATACTGCAGCTGCTGACTTTTAATATTAGGACACTTACCTGTCCTGGAGTCCAGCGCCGATCGCAGCAGAGCACGAGCGATCGCTCGTCACTCAGCTGCTCCCCCCGCCATCCACGCTGAGGGAACCAGGAAGTGAAGCGCTGCGGCTTCACTGCCCAGTTCCCTACGGCGCATGCGCGAGTCGCGCTGCGCCCGCCGATTGGCTCACACGCTGTGTGCTGGGAGCCGAGTGTTCCCAGCACACAACGGGCGACAGACGGGATGTGACGGAATGCCCTTCTTTTGCCCGTAGCGTGTGGCCGGAAGTGGGTGCAAATACCTGTCTTTAGACAGGTATCTGCACCCCCCTCCCCCCTGAAAGGTGTCAAATGTGACACCGGAGGGGGGGAGGGTTCCGATCAGCGGGACTCCACTTTAGGGTGGAGAACCGCTTTAAGGTGTATGTATAGAAAACACTTGATTGTTTACATTTTGAAAGGGGTAGAGAAGGGTTCAAACCCCTGTCAGGTTATTTGTGTCCTCTTGGGGAAAATTCTCTTCACTTCTTGTGACAGAGACACAGAAGGAAAGTTTTTGAAATCCTCTCTCAAACGGTTGTCATTGGAACAGGTGTCCCCATTGAAAAATTTACACTCACCTCTGGTGCCAACTCCAAAATGTTGCATTGTTTGCTTTCATTCTTGGTGTCAATGGTCAAGAGTATAAGTATTGGGGTGAATCTCCCCAACAGGAGTACAGGTGGGAGTAAATTTTTGAAGAGGGTCTAACTCAGTCTTATTTAACCTTTTTACCCTAGAGCAGGAATCTCCAAACTACGTCCCTCCAGCTGTTGCAGAACTACACAGTTACATAGTAGGTAAGGTTGAAAAAAGACACAACTCCATCAAGTCCAACCTATGTGTGTGATTATATGTCAGTATTACATTGTATATCCATGTATGTTGTTGTCATTCAGGTGCTTAGCTAATAGTTTTATTAAACTATCGATGCCCCCTGCTGAGACCACCGCCTGTGGAAGGGAATTCCACATCCTTACCTCTCTTACAGTAAAGAACCCGCTACGAAGTTTAAGGTTAAACCTCTTTTCTTCTAAGTTTAATGAGTGACCACGTGTTCTTGTTAAACTCCCTTCCGCGAAAATGTTTTATCCCTATTGTGGGGTCACCAGTACGGTATTTGTAAATTGAAATCATATCCCCTCTAAAGCGTCTCTTCTCCAGAGAGAATAAGTTCAGTGCTCGCAACCTTTCTTCATAACTAATATCCTCCATTCCCTTTATTACACGTCCTGGACAACTGGAGGGCCATAGTTTGGAGACTCCTGCCCTAGAGAAACAAACCCTTGAATATAATTATTAGGCCTCAGGGAAACCCTGCTAAATTTAAGTAATTGGGGGTCAGTGGGAACATGGCTTCACCTTTAGTGGTCAGGGAAGACTGCCCCCATTATAGTCGGGTCCGGCGTCCGTCTGCGGCTTCGGGTGTCCTCTTCGTCGGGTCCGGCGTCCTTCTGCGGCATCCTCCCCGCTCGTTTCCTGCTTTCCCGCGCCGAGTTTGAAAACTGCGCCGGCATATACCGAGCGCAGTACACTCGTGTATAGTTGGGCAGGCTCGGCTACTCTCGCGCTCACGTCCTGTACGTCCAGGACGTGAGCGCGAGAGGAGCCGAGCCTGCCCGACGTAGTGCGCAGTATTCAAACTCGGCGCAGGAAAGCGGTTATCGGCATATATCGCGCACCCACGATTTTGCCCTGATTTTCAGGGCAAAAAAGTACGCGGTATACGCCGATAAATACGGTAGTTAGAGTCATTGGGTGCCAGACACTTCTTCAATGCAAAAGAGATTTTATTTCTCTTAACAGAACTTTGGGAGAGAGGGTTAGGGCCAGAACACCCTTATGGCCCGTACACACGATCTGAATATCGTACAAAAACTGTCGTCTGAGGAACCGAGTAAATAGATACCTAACACGTCACGCTTTAAAATTGCGCACACTCATGGAATAGTGCCAAACTTTGGTACTTAAAAAACCTTCATAGGTGACACTTAAATTTTTTTTTTTTTTTTACAGGTTACCAGTTTAGAGTGACAGAGGGGGTCTAGAGCTAGAATTGTTGCTCGCGCTCTAACGCATGCAGCGATACCTCACATGTGTGGTTTGAACGGCGTTTACATATGTGGGTGGGACTTACGTTTGTGTTCGCTTCTGAGCGCGAGCTACCGGGGACAGGGGCGTTTTAAATTATTATTTTTTATTTAATTTTTTATTTTACTTAATTTTTTATTTTGACACCTTTTTTATTCCTATTACAAGGAATATAAACATCCCTTGTAATATAAATCACTGTGACAGGTCCTCTTTATGGAGAGATGCGGGGTCAATAAGACCCCACATCTCTCCTCCAGGCTGGAAAGCATAAAATCTGGATTTTTTTTTTACCAATCTCATGCCGACAGCCACGATTGTGGCTTTTTTTACTTCCGGGTACCCTGGCGTGATGTCATAACGTTGCGCCTGGGCCTCCGACGTCATGAGCCAGCTCCCGCTGTTTCGTTCTCCGGGCCCCCGATGGCACAGGAGAGCCCGGAGAAGCCCTTGGATGGCGGGCGGGAGGGGGAGAATGTCCCGTCACCTATAATGCCCCGTACACACCATCACTTTATGTGATGAAAAAAAACGACATTTTCTGTGAAGTAAAAAATTACGTTTTTGAAACTTCAATTTTCAAAGACGAAGTTGCCTACACCCCATCGTTTTTCTCACAATGTTCTAGCAAAGTGAGGTTACGTTCCACCACGTTTTTCCATTGAAGCTCGCTTCATAAGTAGCTTCTGGGCATGCGCGGGTGAAAAAACGTCGTTTTAAACGACGTTTTTGCTACACACGGTCAATTTCTGTGAAGTAAAAGTTGACGTTTTGAAAAACGACACATAAAATTGAAGCATGCTTCAATTTTTTTTGGTCGTTTTTTAGAAGACATAAAATGACGTTTTCCCCCACACACGGTCAATTAAAGTGACGTTTTTAAAAACGTCATTTTTTTTCATCACATAAAGTGATGGTGTGTACGCGGCATAAGAACGATCAATCGGCGGAACCGCCGCTATGATCATTCCTCTGGTGCGCGGAATCGCCGGCTGAAAAGAAGGATATCTGAATGATGCCTGTCCCCACCTCAATACCAGGAAGTCATATGATGGCGTGCGGTATTGAGGTGGTTAAATAACATTTCTAATCATATGAAGTTAATAACAAGAGTTCCCCTTTACATCAGAGGCCACAGAGTTCCTCTTTTACATCTGAGCTCACAGAGTTCCCTTTCACTGTAACCCCCTTTCACTGTAACCCCCTGTAAAGGGACTCTGCAGACTCTGATGTAAGGGAGAGCTCTGGGACTCTAACATAAGGGATGCTCTGGGAACCCTGATTTAAGGGGGAACACTGAGAACTCTGATGTACGAAGAGGACTCTGATGTAAGGGGGAACATTGAGAACTCTGATGTACGGAGAGGACTCTGATTTAAGGGGGAACACTGAGAACTCTGATGTACGGAGAGGACTCTGATTTAAGGGGGAACACTGAGAACTCTGATGTACGGAGAGGACTCTGATTTAAGGGGGAACACTGAGAACTCTGATGTACGGAGAGGACTCTGATGTAAGGGGGAACACTGTGGCCTCTGGTGTAAAGGGAACTCTGATGTAAGGGGGAACACTGAGAACTCTGATGTACGGAGAGGGCTCTGATTTAAGGGGGAACACTGAGAACTCTGATGTACGGAGAGGACTCTGATTTAAGGGGGAACACTGAGAACTCTGATGTACGGAGAGGACTCTGATTTAAGGGGGAACACTGAGAACTCTGATGTACGGAGAGGACTCTGATTTAAGGGGGAACACTGAGAACTCTGATGTACGGAGAGGACTCTGATTTAAGGGGGAACACTGTGGCCTCTGGTGTAAAGGGAACTCTGATGTAAGGGGTGCTCTGAGAACCCTGATTTGCCTTAGTGTACTCACTCAGAGGCAGGAGAGAGAAGGGGGGGGGAGACTTCAGTCACAGACAGGGATGGATGGTGAGCTCACTCACCCCTTGGCAGGAAGCTTCCTCATCCAGATGTATCTAAGGCTGCTGGACTTCATATTTCTGGCCCCCCACTTTCCTTTTCTGGGGATTGGATTGGAGTGTGGGAAGACACTCCCCTCGGTGTGTGTTTGGGGGGGGGGATTGTTAGTGATGGCTTTGGGCAGTGTGAAAGAAAGTGTAACAGCCACTCTCAGCTTAGACAACTGCAGCCAGCAACCCTGCTGGGAAGCCATAGCCCGGGTTGTGTCCGGGTTTTAGGCAGTCTGAAACAGGGACACATGGTTCCAAACCTGAACTTTCCGGGTGAATCCCGGACAGGTGGCAACCCCTAAGTGAAGGTAGGAAATCAGCAACAAGAACAATTTTTCTATGGAACTCAGTATACTACAAATCTTCAAACTGCCCGTTGTTGTTTTCCTCCAATATCCTACACACCAAGCTGAAAAAACATTGGCCCAGATTCAGTAAGCAATTGCGCCTGCGTAACCATAGTTACGCAGCGCAATTGCTGACTTGCGCCGGCGTAACGAGTTCTCCTGATTCAGAGAACTCGTTACGCCGACTGCAGCCTAAAATCTGCGTGGCATAAGGCTCTTATGCCACGCAGATTTTAGGCTGCATTCTTGCGATGACCGCTAGGGGGCGCTCCCATTGTGGTCAGCGTACAGTATGCAAATTGCATACTTACGCCGATTCACAATGTTGCGCGCCCCCTGCGTACGCAAGTTACGTCGTTTCCGTACGGCGTGTTTAGCGTAAGGCTGTCCCTTCTAATAGCAGGGGCAGCCAATGCTAAACTATACCCGGCGTTCCCGCGTCACAACGTTCCAATTTTACGTCGTTTGCGTAAGTGAATCGTGAATGGCGCTGGACGCCATTCACGTTCACTTTGAAGCAAATGACGTCCTTGCGACGTCATTTGCCGCAATGCACGTCGGGAAAGTTTCCCGACGGAGCATGCGCTCTACGCTCGGCGCGGGAGCGCGCCTAATTTATATGATTCCCGCCCCAGGCGGGATCATTTACATTGCGCGCGCTTACGCCGGGCAATTTTGCCGGCGCGCCCTCGCAATTTACGGAGCTACTGCTCCGTGAATCGAGGGCAGCGCAAAATATTTGCGGGGGCGCAGGGCAAAATCGTTGCCCTGCGCCTCCGCAAATAGAGCGCAATTCTTTCTGAATCCGGGCCAATGAGGTTATGTTGGAAGGCAATTCCCTCCCATAATGTTATTCAGCAATTCAAATATTAGCTTCCACTCCTTCTGAGAGTCCCTTCTGTATGGAGACACAGATGATAGTAATCACGCAGGGCGTCACACAAGGGAGATAGCGGGGGATTGTGGGTGACAGCTGGGGAATAGGACAATTCGCGTGTGTAAAAAAATCTCCCCCGGAAAGTGACGTCATTCAGAAACTGAGGTTTATGAGTGTACATTACATTTTATATGATGATTGTTACCTAGAAGCAAAGCAAAAGTGCACAACACAAAACAGACTTTCAACCTGAAATGTTCACATTAACCGCTTGCCGACCGCCGCCTGTACTTGTATTTCGACAGAATGGCACGGCTGCGCAAAGCAAGGTACCTGTACGTTGCTTTGAAATTGCCGCCAGTTCGGGCACGTGCGCGCCTCCGGTGGCGCTCGCGCGCCCCTGCCGCAAGCTCCGTGACTCGATGTCCACTGGTGTCCCGCGATCGTGTCGCTGAGCTGCAGAATGGGGAGATGCCTATGTAAACAAGGCATTTCCTTATTCTGCCTAGTGACAGGACACTGATCTACTGCTCCCTGTAATCAGGAGCAGTGATCAGCCCCTCCACAGTTAGAATCACTCCCTAGGACACACTTAACTCCTTCCCAGCCCCCTAGTGGTTAACCCCTTCCCTGCCAGTGTCATTTACACAGTAATACAGTAATCAGGGCATGTTTATAGCACTGATGGTCCCAAAATAGCGTCAAAAGTAGCCAATGTGTCCGCCATAATGTCGCAGACGCGATAAAAATCGCAGATCGCTGCCATTACTAGTAAAAAAATTAAAATAATTATAAAAATGCCATAAAATGATCCCCAATTTGTAGACGCAATCACTTTTCCCCAAACCAATCGCTTATTGAATTTTTTTTTACCAAAAATATGTAGAAGAATACGTATCAGCCTAAACTGAGAAAGATTATTATTTTTTTTTTATATATTTTTGGGGGATATTTATTATAGCAAAAACGAAACAATATTGCTTTTTTTTTTCAAATTTGTTGTTCTATTTTTGTTTATAGCGCAAAAAATAAAAACCGCAGAGGTGATCAAATACCACTAAAAGAAAGCTCTATTTGTGGGGAAAAAAGGAGGCCAATTTTGTTTGGTTGCCACGTCGCACGACCGCGCAATTGTCAGTTAAAACGACGCAGTGCCGAATCGCAAAAAGTGCTCTGGTAAGGGAGGGGGTAAATTCTTCCCGGGGCTGAAGTGGTTAAATACCAAAAGAAAACTCAATCTTTGGGGGGAAAAAACATACATTTTGTTTGGGTACAGTGTCGCACGACCGCACAAATGTCTGATAAAGTAACGCAGTGCCATATTGCAAAAAAATGGCCTGGTCATTAAGGGGGTAAATCCTTCTGGGGCTGAAGTGGTTAACCACTTGCGGACCACCTGCCCACAATGCACTTTGGCGCTGCACAGAGGGAACGATCTCTTCAGAGGTCACGATAAGAAACAAAGCGATATTTTGTAAAAACAGCGCACATTACACACATGAACACTTATTAGGCACGCATTTAAACGCCCCTGATGTGAACCCCTTCCCAGTCAGTGTCATTAGTACAGTGACAGTGTATAGTATTAACCATAGGTGTGCGCAGCCTTTAGCATTAGGGTGTGCACTAGACATGTGCAATTAGTTTCGCTCCAAATTCGTTTTTTAACGAATTTAGAAAAATGTGTTAATTCGGAGACGTCCGAATTAACGAAAACCCGTTTTTAATGAATTTTTACAAATATTTGAATATTCGAAAATTCGTAAATTTGTAAACCCCAAAAAATTGGAAATAATAACTACCGCATTTGGCGGCGTATAAGACGACACCCTAATTTTTCAGCTTAAATGTTGGTTTTGGGATATACTCGTCGTATAAGACGACCCCCCTCACTGTGCCATTGCATCACCTCACTGTGCCATTGCCTCACCTCACTGTGCCATTGCCTCACCTCACTGTGCCATTGCCTCACCTCACTGTGCCATTGCCTCACCTCACTGTGCCACTGCCTCACCTCACCTCACTGTGCCATTACCTCACCTCACCTCACTGTGCCATTAACTCACCTCACTGTGCCATTGCCTCACCTCACCGTGCAATTGCCTGACCTCACCTCACTGTGCCATTGCCTCACCTCACTGTGCTATTGCCTCACTGTGTGCACTAGACATGTGCAATTAGTTTCGCTCCGAATTAGTTTTTTAACAAATTTAGAAAAATGTGTTAATTCTGAGACGTCCGAATTAACGAAAACCAGTTTTTAACGAATTTTTTCAAATATTTGAATATTCGAAAATTCGTAAATTTGTAAACCCCAAAAAATCTGAAATAATAACTACCGTATTTGGCGGCGTATAAGACGACCCCCTAATTTTCCAGCTAAAATGTTGGTTTTGGGATATACTCGCCATATAAGATGACCCCCCTCACTGTGCCATTGCCTCACCTCACTGTGCCATTGCCTCACCTCACCGTGCCATTGCCTCACCTCACCTCACTGTGCCACTGCCTCACCTCACCTCACTGTGCCATTACCTCACCTCACTGTGCCATTACCTCACCTCACTGTGCCATTACCTCACCTTACTGTGCCATTGCCTCACCTCACAGTGCCATTGCCTCACCTCACCGTGCTATTGCCTCACCTCACTGTGCAATTGCCTGACCTCACCTCACTGTGCAATTGCCTGACCTCACCTCACTGTGCAATTGCCTGACCTCACCTCACTGTGCCATTGCCTCACCTCACTGTGCCATTGCCTCACTGTGCCAATGCCTCACCTCAATTTGCCGATCTTCATTCCTTTATGCCTGGCAGAGTGAGTCAGACTGCGGGCATCCATTTTTTAAAAGCCGCGCCTCCTCCTCGTGCCGTTCCGTGATAGGAGGAACTCTCAGTTTCCCAGAAGAGCCTGTGTTCAGTGTTCCGCCTTTCACGTAGGTCTTCTCGTCCCCGGACGAGAGGACGTCCGTGATAGGCAGAACACTGAACACAGGCTCTGATGGCAAAACTGAGTGTTCTGCCTATCACGGAACACCACGAGGAGGAGGCGCGGCTTTTAAAAAATAGACGCCCGCAGTCTGCATCCGGCGTTTAAGACGACCCCCGATTCTTGAGCCATATTTTTAAGTGTAAAAGGTTGTCTTATACGCCGGCAAATACGGTATTAAAGGAGTTGTAAAGAAAAAATGTTTTTCACCTTAATGCATTAAGGTGAAAAAACATCTGATGATGCCGCCCCCCCCCCCCGAGCTCCCGTTTTACTTACCTGACCCCTCGAAAGTCCTGCGCGCGGTCCCGAGATCCTCTATGCCTCTCAGCCTGGCCGCTGATTGGCTAGAGTGGATGGATTGAGAGCAGCGCAGCCATTGGCTGGCGCTGCTGTCAATCACATCCAGTGACGCAGCGCGCCGAGGGGCGGGGCCGAGTGATACAGTGAGCGGCTATGGCTATGGGAGCGCGCCCGCAATTACTCACCACCATGCGAGCTCTCTCGCATGACTGTGGTCAGTACTTGCGGGGAGGACCAGAGACAGCCGCCGAGGGACCCCAGAAGACGTGGATCAGGGACACTCTGTGCAAAACGAACTGCACAGTGGAGGTAAGTATAACATGTTTGTTATTTTAAAGGAAAAAAAAAATTCCTTTACTAACCCTTTAAATTATAGGTATTAGAATTTCCTTTAGAATTTGTCTGTTAGTGAATGTAACGAATACAAATTATCCGAAGTTACAAATTATCCGAAATAACGAATGCCACATCTAAATGAATGGAACGTAACAAATTAATAATAATTAACAAAAATAATTTTAAAATGTATAATTATTATTTATTCATTCACTCTGTTCCATTTGTTTAGATGCGGCATTCGTTATTTCGGATACCATATTTATCGGTGTATACCGCGCACTTTTTTCCCCTTAAAATAAGGGGAAAATCGTAGGTGTGCGATGTACGCCGATACCCGCTTCCCGCGCTGTGTTTGAATGCCTGCGCCGACGTATACCGAGTGCAGTACACTCGGCTACATTCGGCCAGGCTCGGCTTCGCTCGTGCTCACGCATAAACGTCACAGAGCGTGAGCACGAGCGAAGCCGAGCCTGGCCGAATGTAGCCGAGTGTACTGCACTCGGTATACGTCAGCGGAGGCGTTCAAACTGAGTGCGGGAAGCGGCGATTCGACGGGGAGACAGCGCGGGAGAAGCCGGGAGGACACCACCGAAGCCGCAGACAGACGCCGGACCCGACGAGGCCGCCGATGGACGCCGCGCAAGACACCAAAACTGTAAGTACTAAAATGTTTTTTTTTACAGGAATTGCGGGTCCACATTAGGGGTGCGTGCTATACGCCGATAAATACGGTAATTTGTAACTTAAGATAAATTCGTATTCGGAAATTCCAATGCCTATAGTTTAATAGTTATCCATAATCTATATACCCTCCTTACTCTATCCATGCTACCAATTCAGATCTGTATACTCCTATGTTTGCTCATTGACTTTGTATATTTTTGTTGATAAACCCTTCAATAAACCTTGCACCACCTCCACCAAAAAACAATGTTCCACCTACGTGGCTGATATCTTATCTCATATCAGTTCTTAACAAGGGAGGCACAGTGATTGCAAATTGAGTGTTTGCTTGTTCTAGTGGCTAATCTACAAACAGATATATTTCATACAATAATGAAAATATGAAAGAGGAAGCAAGAAAGAAAAACCATGAAACTCAAATAAAAATGACTTTAAATTGGACTTTCCCTGAGAATGGGTAAGCTTAACCACTAAAGCCCCGGACCTTTAGGCAGCTAAATGCCCAGGCCAGGTTTTGCGATTCGGCACTGCGTCGCTTTAACAGACAATTGCGTGGTTGTGCGACGTGGCTCCCAAACAAAATTGGCGTCCTTTTTTCCCCACAAATAGAGCTTTCTTTTGGTGGTATTTGATCACCTCTGCGGTTTTTATTTTTTGCGCTATAAACAAAATAGAGCGACAATTTTGAAAAAAATTCAATATTTTTTACTTTTTGCTATAATAAATATCCCCCAAAAACATATAATTATTTTTTTCCTCAGTTTAGGCCGATACGTATTCTTCTACCTATTTTTGGTAAACAAAATCGCAATAAGCGTCTATCGATTGGTTTGCGCAAAATTTATAGCGTTTACAAAATAGGGGATAGTTTTATTGCATTTTTATTATTATTATTTTTTAATGGCGATTTTTTTCGTGACTGCGACATTATGGCGGACACTTCGGACAATTTTGACACATTTTTGGGACCATTGTCATTTTCACAGCAAAAAATGCATTTAAATTGCATTGTTTATTGTGAAAATGACAGTTGCAGTTTGGGAGTTAACCACAAGGGGCGCTGAAGGAGTTTCGTTTCACCTAGTGTGTGTTTACAACTGTAGGGGGGTGTGGCTGTAGGTCTGACGTCATCGATCGTGTCTCCCTATAAAAGGGATGACACGATCGATGCAGCCGCCACAGTGAAGCACGGGGAAGCCATGTTTACATACGGCTCTCCCCCTTCTTCAGCTCTGGGGAGCGATCGCGATGGGGGCGGCTAGAAACGAATAGCCGCGCCGTCGTCCCGGATCGCTCCCCGACGGTCCCGATCGGACCCCCGACCCGCGGAAAGGCGGGGACGTACATGTACGCCCATATGCCTGTACGTGCCATTCTGTGGACGTACATATACATGCGGCGGGCGTTAACCGGCTAAACCCCATCAGGCTCGCTCTGTTATGGAGCTAAATGATAGGAAGTAATGGAGTGACATCATCGATATGTTGCTGCCTCTTCACTGTCCAATCACAGGCTGGGTAGTCTTTGACCAAACCATATGGACTCAAACTGCAGTAGAAATAGAAGTGGTCAAAAGTTGACTGTGCTGCATGAGAAGGATGACTCAACTAAAAATCAAAAATTCAAGCTGACCATACACCAGAAACACAGAAGAGCGACGGCAGAAAAAACCCAAGTGGACCATCGAGTCTGCCCAACTTTTTTCTATTTATTTAATTTGTTTTTTTTTTAAAACGTATGTTTCTCCCAAGCATGTTTGAATTCACTTACTGCTAACTGGCTCACAAGTCTATTTCAAGCATCAACCACTATTTCCGTATAAGCATATTTTTTAAGATTGGCTTGGAACTTTCCTTGTGTTCTTGATCCCAGCTTCATATTAAAGCCTCCGGAGGTTCACCCAAAAATCAACTTTCTGTCACTAGATCCAGCATACTGCTGACATCTGTAGTATGCTGGATTTTATTATTTTTTGGTACATATCGTTTTAGCGATCTTTCTTCTCCGGCTCCGAGCGGGGGATTCCTGCGGGGAGTAGGCGTTCCTAAATCAAGCGCAGTTGATTGATGGGCTTGGATAGCGCTTCACGCCATCCGGAAATAGCCGACGTGACTCTCGGCTGCTTACGGCGCTACACGGCGCCTGCGCCTGCCGTGTAAAGCTGACTGCGCATGCGCCGTAAATTGCCGAGAGTCACGTCGGCTATTTTCGGAAGGCGTGACGCGCTATCCAAGCCCGTCAATCAACTGCGCTTGATTTAGGAACGCCTATACCCGGAAGGATACGCCGCTCGGTGCCAGAGAAGAAAGACCGCTAAAATGATAAGTACAAAAAAAAAAATTCAGCATACTGCAGATGTCAGCAGTATGCTGGATCTAGTGAAAGTTGATTTTTGGGTGAACCCCCGCTTTGAATGAATGAATGAATGAAAAACTTATAAAGCGCGGCGCATGCGAACTGAATCGCTTCTGGGCGCTAGCTTTAAAATACTTATTCACCCCCTTCATGTATTTAAAGATTTCAGTCATGTCTCCCCTTTCCATTCTTTCCACCGAACTGTACTGTATATATTAAAGGCGTTGTAAGGCAGAAGGTTTTTTATCTTAATGCATTCTATGCGTTAACTACTTGCCGACCAGCCACCGCAGTTATACGGCGGCAGGTCGGCTCCCCTGCGCGAGGTCACGTAGATCTACGTCACCTCGCGAATCAGCCACTAGGGTCGCGCGCCCCCCGCTCGCCCCTGATCCTGACGCGCGTGCCCGGCGGGTGCGATCGCCGCCGGGCACCCGCGATCGCTCGTTACAGAGCAAGAACTGGGAGCTGTGTGTGTGAACATACAGCTCCCGGTCCTGTCAGGGGGGGAAATTAACTATCGTCTGTTCATACAATGTATAAACAGCGATTTGTCATTTCCCCATGTCAGTCCCACCCCCCCTTCAGTTAGAACACACCCAGGAAACATGATTAACCCCTTCCTTGCCCCCTAGTGTTAACCCCTTCACTGCCAGTGGCATTTTTATAGTAATCAATGCATTTTTATAGCACTGATCACTATAAAAATGACAATGGTCCCAAAAATGTGTCAAAAGTGTCCGAAGTGTCCGCCATAATGTCGCAGTACCGATAAAAATCGCTGATCGCCGCCATTACTAGTAAAAAAATAAAATATTAATAAAAATGCCATAAAACTATCCCCTATTTTGTAAACGCTATAACTTTTGCACAAACCAATCAATAAACGATAATAGCGATTTTTTTTAACAAAAAATATGTAGAATACCTAAACCTAAACTGAGGAATAAAATATTTTTTTTTATATATTTTTGGGGGATATTTATTATAGCAAAAAGTAAAAAATATTCATTTTTTTAAAAATTGTCGCTCTGTTTTTGTTTATAGCGCAAAAACTAAAAACCGCAGAGGTGATCAAATACCACCAAAAAAAAGCTCTATTTGTGGGGAAAAAAGAACGCCAATTTTGTTTTGGAGCCACGTCGCATGATCACGCAATTGTCAGTTAAATCGACGCAGTGCCGAATCGCAGAAAGTGGCCCGTTCATTGACCAGCAATATGGTCCGGGGCTGAAGTGGTTAAGATAAAAAAAACTTCTGTGTGTAGCAGCCACCCCAGCGCCCCCTAATTATCTACCTGAGCCCCTTCTCTCTCCAGCGATGTCCCCTCCGCCATCCAGGACACTCCTCCTGACTGACTGAGACTGAGAGCAGTGGTGCCATTGGTTCCCGCAGCTGTCAATCAAAGTCAGCCAATCAAGGGAGAGAGGGAGCGGGCCCAGGGCTCCATGTCTGAATGGATACACGGAGCTCTGACTCGGCTTGGGTGCTCCCTGTAGCATGCTGCTGGCTGAGGCTGACCGGCTCAGGCCAATATACGTTGGCAGAATGGCACTCCTGACATACAAACTGACATACTTGTACGTCAATCCGCAAAAGCAGGATAGCGGGGCGTAGACTCGATGTCCATCGGCGGCCCGCGATCACGGCGAGGAGAGGCAGAACAGGGAAATGCCTCTCCTGTAAACAAGGCATTTGATTTGATAATCCCAAAATAGTGTCAAAAGTGTCCAATCTGTCCGTCACAATGTCGCACAGACATTACTAATAAAAAACAAAATTATAATAAAAATGCCATAAATCTATCCCCTATTTTGTAGACGCTATAACTTTTGTGCAAACCATCAATATACACTTATTGCAATTTTTTTTTTTTTTACCAAAAATATGTAGAAGAATACATGTCGGCCTTAATTGAAGAAATGTGTTTTTCAAAATTGTTGGTCTTTTTTTGTATATAGCGCGAAAAAAAAAACGCAGAGGTGATTAAACACCACAAAAATAAAGCTCTATTTGTGGGAAAAAAGGACATGAATTGTGTTTGGTTACAGAGTTGCACGACCGCGCAATTCTCAGTTAAAGTGATGCAGTGCCAAATTGTAAAAAAGTGCCCTATTCAGGAAGTGGGTAAAAGCTTCCGGGGCTCAAGTGGTTAAAAAAAAAAAAAAAAGCCTTTACAATCACTTAAAGGGGTTGTAAAGGTTTGTTTTTTATTTTCTAAATAGGTTCCTTTAAGCTAGTGCATTGTTGGTTCACTTACCTTTTCCTTCCATTTCCCTTCTAAATGTTTTTTTTTTTCGTTGTTTTCTTTGTCTGAATGTCTCACTTCCTGTTTCTCCTCAGTAAGCTGTTCTGGCTGACTATCCACCGCTCGGATGATGGTGGAAAGCTTACTGAGGAGGAACAGGAAGTGAGAAATTCAGACAAAGAAAAAAAAACATTTAGAAGGGAAATTGAAGGAAAAGGTAAGTGAACCAACAATGCACTAGCTTAAAGGAACCTATTTAGAAAATAAAAGATGAACCTTTACAACCCCTTTAAAGTTCCTGAAATAGATTTTCAAATGAAGGTTTGTACAAATATATTGACGAATGTCGTTTGAAAATACTTCTAAATTGAATTTGCTTTTAACATTTGATTTTGGAATGAATGTAATTTCCCAAATGAAAACCACATTCACTGTTAAAAATGTGTTCATTTTCATCCTGCTCCTTTGAATGTTCGCATCACTATGGCCAAATTTGACCACACTAATGCCGCGTACACACGATCGGAAATTCCGACAACAAATGTTTGATGTGAGCTTTTGGTCGGATATTCCGACCGTGTGTACGCTCCATCGGCCATTTGCTGTCGGAATTTCCGACAACAAATGTTTCATGTGAGCTTTTGGTCGGATATTCCGACCGTGTGTACGCTCCATCGGCCATTTGCTGTCGGAATTTCTGACAACAAATGTTTGAGAGCTGCTTCTCAATTTTTCCGACAACAAAAGTTCTTGTCGGAAATTCTGATCATCTGTAGCCAATTCCGACGCACAAAAATCCTACGCATGCTCTGAATCAATTTGACCCATGCTCAGAATCAAATTAATTTTTCTCGGCACGTCGTAGTGTTGTACGTCACTGCGTTCTTGACATTCAGAATTTTCGACAACATTTGTGTGACCGTGTGTATGAAAGACAAGTTTGAGCCAACATTCGTTGGAAAAAATCCACGGTTTTGTTGTCGGAATGTCCGATCGTGTGTACGCGTCATAATAATGGGAAAACTGAACGAATAAAAAAAGTAGGGCTGGGGAAATTAACTATTAATTCCTCGATTAATCTTTAATTTTTTTGATCGATCAAAATGTTTTTGTTCGATCAAAATTCTTTTGATTGGTACTCACCTCTCCTCCGGCTTCCGGGCCTTCAGGGAGTTCTGTCGGAGATCCGGTGACATCACGGACACCGGCGGGGCTTGCCGTGTCCATCTGAAGGGCTCCTTTGCTGTGCCTTCATATCTGCATGCCGGCGGGACCTTACTATCTGCCACACGCAAGGGCTGTTACACTTCCCTCTATTAACCTGGGATTCTACAGCCATCCACTGGGAGTTGTGATAGTTCCCTTCACGGGACATCTACATGCCGACAGACTGATGTTAACCCTCTCCTCATCTGGATTCAGCAGTGGTATCGTTATACACATTTTTATACCAGTATCATACTTGGCTACATGTTTTTATGACTGCATTTGCTACCGTTTGGTATTACTCGCACCATTTTTACAGTTTATGTAGCTACATCGATTTTGTCTCCAGTGCAATATTTATTTTGTTACCGACTTGAAGACTATAAAAGTTTTAATGCTATTCCCATCGAGCGCTGCCTTTGTGTGTTTTTTGTATCCTGCTATCCATTTTTCCAGTGGTTGGTAGCTGCACTGGGAATCAGCCTGCAAGGAGATCAGCTAAAAGTAGTTGGATCTCTATGTGCGTTATAATTTATCGAAATTAGTCGATTAATCGATTAAAAAAAAATCGATTAATCGAACACAAAAATTTGAATCAGTAACAGCCCTAAAAAAAAGGTTGATCAAAACTGAGGCCAGGTTCACACCTATGCGAATTGAGTGCGGTTTAAACCGCATCTAATTCGCAGGACATTTCAAAATACATTGTTTTCAATGAGGCTGGTTCACATATGTGCGATGCATCCGCACTGCGTATTGCCTCCAAACCGCATGCGGTTTTTATGTCTTGCGGTGCTCAGGTGCGAATTCAGTCCCATTATCTTCTATGGGTACGCATCTAATTCGCACATGTGTTCAGTTCTCTGCAGGAGTTTCTCTCATTCAGCTCAATACAATTCTCCCCCACTCTCCTCTCACCCGGAAGTTCTCCCAGGTCTCCAAATTCGCACCTGATCTGCAGCTAAACCGCAGTTGATCTGCAGAACACCCTCTAGAGAAATCTGCAACGACAACGCAGCTCAAAAAAGCAACGCACTAGTGTGATTCCGGCCTAAAACTTAACTCTCAATAAATCTCAATAAAAATTTGACTGGATGGAATTACATTTTTTTCGAAGTAGTTGATGCGTATCTATGCCAGATATGCATTTATTTTAAAGTTTATGTGAAACTAATAATGATTTTTTCCTTCTGGATAATGTAGAGTGTCTATTTCAGTTTGTGTCTTATCGGAGAGATTTCTCGTTTCTTCCTGTCCTAGAGACAGATCATGAAGTAAAAGGAGATATTTTCTGAAGGAAGAGATGTCCCTTTTTAGACAATTGTAACCATAACAGGTTCTGCCCATTGGAAGATGTTCCCTCACCTCTTGGTTTGGTGACAACTCCAAAATTTTTGGATTTTCCATCACTTTTTATACCAGAGACAATGGCCACTGGGACCAATAGTGAAAATAAATCTCCCCAGTGGAGACATATATAGCAATACAAAGCTGTCCATCCAATCCAAAACTTCAAGAAACCGGGGTAAGCACTATATATCAATTATTGTCTGCCTCAACTCAAATGTCCAAACTCAGCCATGAAGATCGGAGAACCTTACCCCTGTACCAATGGCATCCATCCAGGGCTGGTGCAAGTTTTTTTTACACCCTAGGCGAAACCAAATTTTGCCGCCCCCCCTATTGACTCCACTCCCTTTGCCCTGTTCTGTATACCCCACCTTTTTAATAAAGTGCCCATCAAATGCAGCCTCACCAGCACCCATCAATGAAGCCTCACCAGCGCCCATCAAATGCAGCTTTACTAGCGTTCATTAATGAATGTTTGCTTGCTTCTATTCATTTGGGAGTGGGCAACAGACACAGTCCTTCCCCACCCATGCGCCTCTAACACTATGTGCGAATGGATTGGCGACTGCCTGCTGCTGATGAGACTTAGTTGCTTGCTGCAGAGAGAAGAGAGCAGAAACATCAGTGGCCGGGCACCCTAGGGAGCAGTACGCCCTAGGCGGCTGCCTAGTTTGCCTAGTGGTAGCACCGGCCCTGCATCCATCACCAGCTTTTTGTCGATCATTATTTATCTCTATGATGGACAGAGGTCACCATAGCGTGCATCTCATGCCAGCAGAACCAAAATACATTTTTGTGCATCTTCAGTACGCTGATCTGTGGGCCTGTGGTGACATATGATATCTCTTCTATGGGAACTCCATTCATCGTAGAGAAGAGCAGTTTTCATACAGACAACTACAGCTGTCAAATGTGGCGCAGGAAAGCAAACACAAAGGTCTGGGATTTCCTTAAAGCGGTTGTATACCCTCCAATCCTAATTTAACCATGCATATGGATTTGAATATCAAACAGTTCTAAAACAATCGAGCGCTATGGTTTGAACTACATGTGTTTACTCACTGTTTTACAGATGATCGTGTAAAATAATTTCTGCTATTATATCCGCGCCATGTTAGTCGTGGTCTTCCTTGTTTAGTTCCCTTTCTACTTCCGCCCACAGTTTCTTCTGCGCTGTGTAATCCCGCGCGTGCGCAGTAAGTTAACTAATCAAACCATCTTGTATGCAGCCCAGATGCATACGTTTATCTGGCACTTCTCTTTAGTTCTCCTTTTTTGATAATGGCGCCGTCTGTCTCCTTTAGCCCTGTGACGCTGGAGTCACATGGTAACCATGATCCTCTTGGGGTGAATATTGCTGCCTAACCATCGCGGGATGTCGGGACTGACGTCAACAACAGGAAATGACGCAGCCCCGACATAAACAGAGAATGTATCCGGCCGGGTCTCAGCTTGCCGGATTTAACGACGATACGGCGCCTGCGCGTGTCTACATCATCACTCGGGAATACAGCGATTATAGGGAAACAATGCAGGTAGGCAAAAATAACACATTGCAATTGATTAAGGAGATTAGGCGACGTACTTACATGTAAAGTTAAATTTTTACCACTTTAAGCATGACGCCATATTTACAAATTAAGGCTAAAATTGCATTTGGCTCCTAAAATCCAATGCCAAAGGCCAATCCAAACGCAAAACATAAAATAGAAGTAGAAAACCTAGCTACTTTACTTTGTCTTTGCCTCCTTATCCTGGTCTTTGCTCTTCTTCTTGCCGAAGTCCATTATCTACACAGCCAAGGAAATCTCATGTTTTCAGCCTTACACCTGCTGGAGAACTGTGTGCTTTATTGCTACCAGTTAGATTGTGTCCAGCTTTTACAGGGTGTGGTTGTTTAAACACATGGGTTCACCATCTCCCCTTCTCCCACACTAAAAGAATGTCATCTGTCATAGTAATTGTAGACTGAAAGGTGATTAAGTTTAAACCAAACATTGAAATGTATCATTCTGGAGAGAAATGTACACAGCAGCACACCTTTTGTTCCTGCCAGCTTACCGCCACATTGTGGATATAGGTGATGGAGTAATACACTATGGTAGCTCACCTTTTCCTAGGTAGATATTAGGATTAACTAGGTACAATATGTGATTAAGGATTGTTTCTCCTGATTAGTGCCAACCATTACCATTGTTACCATTGTGGTGTTGTTCACAATGTGGTTTCTAGTAGACGACATGGGTTTGGCAATTTTGTATGTCTTTTGGTAATTGGGCATAGGTAGATTTAAAACGTATTAAACATTTAGACAATTTGAATTTTTACGGTATGAGGCATTATTCAGTATATTGATTGTCTATTGCAGTGTTTCTCGAACTTTGTCTTCTGGCGGACCAAAATGATCAAAACATTTTTTGAGAGCAGGGAGTGGGGCTTGGGGTGAGAGCAGAGAGAGGGCCCGGGAATAAGCACAGAGAGTGGCAAGTGGCATCTCTTTAATTTGAGCGCGAGGGGGGTGCAAGAGGATATGTTTTGGTGGGTGCTTTTGGGGGGTCGGATTTGAACCCCCCCTACTAGCACATGTAGTAGTATATGTGGTAATATGTTGGAGTGATTGGAGAACAAGGGCAAGAGGATATGTGCTGTAGTGATCTAGATGTATTCCTCCAATCAATGTAGTGATCTGGTATATGTGCCCAGTACTCCAGTCAGATAATTAATATCTTAGATGTTAGTATGATGACCATAAATTACATTGTTTCGCAGCAACACACCAGGCTCTCCAGAGAACGCAAAATTTAATTAACTTCCAATAACATACAAAGTCCAAAAGTCCACAGATGATATAAAAGTCCAACAAAGTAATGTAGTGTCAAAGTCTCATCTCAGAGAATACATGTTCTGATCACTTCTAGATCTGTGCCTTCACGTGTTCATGCAGAGAATACATAGGGGTATCTTCTCTATCTGATAACCAGAAATTCCCAACATTATATATTGTTTCCTCTGAATAGCTCAGAATGTCATCTGTCATAGTAATTGTAGACTGAAAGGTGATTAAAGCGGGGGTTCCGCGGATTATCTCTTTTTTTTTTTGGCACTACCAGTGTGTCCCACTCCTTTAGCCGGCGTAATCAGTGTTCTCGAGGAAACGATATCTTATAAAAAGAAGCGATGGACGTTTCCATTTTAACTTTGGGCACTGTGAAGCCCACAGGGTATTCTTCCGGGATACGGCGAATGTGTTTCCATACCTAAAATGAACAATTCGTTGCCGCCCACGTCACATGACCCACTTGCCGAGTCACGTGAACGGCGAGATATCGCGGGATTACAGCACAGCGCGTCTCCTGGTATTCTCATGCCTCACTCCCAGGAGACAGCGCTGGTGGGGGAAAAGGAACATTCACGCCCACTCCCGCAGGGAATATTGAGTGACAGCACACAAACGGCAGCATTAGAAAGGTAAGGATCGAGATTTTTTTTAAAAAAACAACGGATTATTTATTGTCTATGGCTACCAGTTTGATTCAGCACAAGTCAAAGCTTAGGGTGAACCACCGCTTTAAGTTTAAACCAAACATTGAGATGTATCATTCTGGAGAGAAATGTACACAGCAGCACAGCTTTTGTTCCTGCCAGCTTACCGCCACATTGTGGATATAGGTGATGGAGTAATACACTATGGTAGCTCACCTTTTCCTAAGTAGATATTAGGATTAACTAGGTACAATATGTGATTAAGGATTGTTTCTCCTGATTAGTGCCAACCATTACCATTGTGGTGTTGTTCACAATGTGGTTTCTAGTAGACGACATGGGTTTGGCAATTTTGTATGTCTTTTGGTAATTGGGCATAGGTAGATTTAAAACGTATAAAACATTTAGACAATTTGAATTTTTACGGTATGAGGCATTATTCAGTATATTGATTGTCTATTGCAGTGTTTCTCGAACTTTGTCTTCTGGAGAGCAGAGAGAGGGCCCTGCAATAAGCACAGAGTGTGGCAGGTGGCATCTTTTTGATTTGAGGGTGAGGGGGGGTGCAAGAGGATATGTTTTGGGGGGTGCTTTTGGAGGGGTCGGATTTCAACCCCCCCTACTAGCACATATCCTCTTGCCCCTCTTCTCCCATCACTGTGTGTATACTTGTTACCTGCCCCCCTTTCCTGGTTACTGTGTCCCCCTTCTCTTTCCATAGAGTAAACTATGCACAGACCTCAGATATTCAGTGCGGCTCTTGCAGTGTAAGACCTCTCCTCCCCAATTCTCCTCTCTGTGTACATCAGAGCCCAGGAGGAGGATCCTCAGTGAGCTCTGTGTGGTGTGCAGGCTCATGGGGGAGAGATGCCAGTGAAGGCTGCTACAGAGGGCGATCGCAGCGTGAGGGGACCCGGCAAACCCTCAAGAGATGCAGGGAAGGTGTCCTGAGGGCCCGATGCTAGCGCGCCCCCCCACTTAATAGTCAGTCCGCCCCTGCCCACAGCACACCTGCAAATCTCTTGCGGCACACTATTGTGCCATGGCACACAGCTTGAGAATCACTGGTCTGTTGTCTTTAACCTCCTGCCACCCACATAACGCTTAAAAGACCACATGCCACAAATATGTGTCCATGGGCTCTACTAATGATCAGGAGCTGGTAAGACCATCTCCTGATCATGTGACCAGAATGACAGCCAATCACAGTGGTCGTGTTATCAGTCGGTCCTTCCCACCCCCTGGGTGTAAAGACCCTGCTAAAGCGACACTGGTGTTGGGCAGTTGTTGGGGCTTTAACAGAGGACCTAAACATCTGTGCCCTAAAAGGCAAGCAGAGTACAAAGGACTGGTCACCAGTATTGTTGGCGGCCTCTCCACAGCTGATCTTTTTCCCATTACTGACTTAAATCCAAACTCTATAAATGTTTTTTTATAGCGTAGTTACATTGGTCCAACTTTGACCATACCATTCTATACCTGTAGAACTGCAGTGTGAAAGCAGAGAATCACTGCAGTCTTCTGGGTCATGTGCCAGTACACAGGGGGCCGCTTGCTTGGCAACTTGTATATTACAAAGACTTCTGTTGATGGCAGTATGACGAAAAAATCCTATTTTCTTTCATACATCACAGGACAAGGTTAGGCTAATATTCATTACCTACTGGGATGTCCCAGAGCAATAGACTTGAGGGGAGGGAGACACCCAACAAAACAGCCATCAGACTTTAAATGTCAGCCTATAGTACACTTCGGCTTCTCTAACATCTACCTGATAACATTTTGTGAACGGATGTACTGGAGACCAGGTAGCAGCCCTACAAATCTGATCCACAGATACCTGATGGTGAAAAGCCCAGGAGGTTCCTACACCCCTGGTAGAATGAGCTCTGACCCTAAAAGGGAGGAGCCTTACGTTTCAGACCATAGGCCTGAATGACCAACTGGCGGACCCAATTGGCAATGGAAGCTGCCTGCCCCTTCTTGGGTCCTTCTGGTAAAACAAAAAAAAAAGAGTCTGATCCACAGATCTAGACAAATAAACTCTGACTGCCCAGACAACTTCCAAGGAATGCAGTCGCCTCTCTTCCGCTAAACTAGGCTGGGAGAAAAAAGAAGGCAAAACAATGTCCTTATTTATATGAAAGGCCGACACCACCTTTGGCAAGAAAGATGGAATAGGATGCAACACCACCTTGTCGTGGTGAAGGATTAGGATGCTTGACATCATCAAGACTGAGGAGGGCCCTGCCTTAGACATGAGGATGCCAAGGAACAGTCCACTGTTGGAGCATAAGGGAACACTGTCTGCCGGGGGAATGGTAAATCTTGCAAGTTAAATCTAAACAAGCACTGCAAGACCAGCTTCACAGCTTCTTCTCCCATATACTCTGTCAGACAGATGCCCCAGACATCATCAAGACGGATGGAGGGCCTATAGCTCTGCCGTGGATATGAAGATGGAACAGTTTACTGCTGGAGAATAAGAAAACACCATCTGCCAAAGGAGTGGAGAATATGGTAAGGTAACCTTAAACGAGCACTGCAAGGCTGGTTCCTGCAGCTTTTTCCCCCATATCCTCCATCAGTCAGACACCACACACATCAAGACTGATGTAATGTAGGGTCTATAGCAGTGGTCATCAACCCAGTCCTCAGGGCCCACTAACAGGCCAGGTTTGCAAGATAACTAAAATACATCATAGGGTGATATAATTTGCTGCTCAGTGATTGCAGTATTCTAGTCTGCATCGCCCCAAGGTAATACATGAAAATCTGGCCTGTTAGTGGGCCCTAAGGACAGGGTTGATGACCACTGGTCTATAGACCTGCATTGAACGTGAGGATGCCGAGGAACAGTCTACAGCTGGAGCGCAGGGAGTGCAACTGACAGGGGAGCAGAGGATTCGAAGATATTCCATTCCATGACATCACCAGCACATGCACTCTGGAGAAACAGCACACCGTGCCATTCCTTCAGAAGTCTGTGGCAGAAACCGTGACGTCATCGCAACTTGGCCAGTCAGATGGCTGGAGCCGAAAAACCCGTAAGGAAGACCGGGTGAAGATGGAAGCCCTGTCAGTGGTGACAGCACACCACTGGAGGGCTTCGTTTTAAGGCGAGTCTCTCATAATGTGCTAGTAAGCGATGCTTACTAGCACATTATGACATTGCCTTGCAGGGTGACTTTTTTGGAGTTGGGCTTTAATAAAGAAATCTGTTGCAGCAGGTAAACAAAGATCATATGAGACATTTTCTTCTTTGTGTCATGCTGCTCCTGGTTTAATGTTATTAAACAAGAGAGTGACAAGTTCATAGAGTTGTCAGGCAGATATATGGAGGTGCCAAAGGATTTGATGGCCCTCGTCACTGACAGAGTGAATACATGTGACAGTTGGAAGAGAGAGAAGAGTAATGGCTATGGAGAGACACTTCTCTGACATGCCCTATTCATCGTGTTGCCAACATTAACTTCTGTCATATCTACAGGCTGTCTGATTGCAGTAAATCACATTTATGCTATGGAGGGATCTGTATTTAAAAAGGACCACAAATCAGAATGAAACTAAATATATTTGACTAATCTACTGTGGGTAACATTTACTATTTTAAAGTCGGCACATCTGTACATAAGAATTAGATACAGGATGTGAGTGAGCCGACTTTCCTAGCAAAGTTGTCTTTTCCTTTTCCTGAAATCTGGTTGCTTTGAGAGACTTCAAGAAATTATAAAAAAAACAGAGGATGAGAAGAAAATGAGAAGAGGAAGGATGGAAGAAAAACAAAAAGATAAAGGAAAGAGGAGAAACAAGGAGGAGGAGGGAAGAAAAAGACAACGGAAGAAAGAAAATAAGGAACGAGAGAGAGACACATAGGAAGGTGTGAAAGAAGGGGAGAAAATAAAGGAAGAATAGAGGTAAGAAAGAAAGAGAGGGGGGAAGTAAAGAGGGGGGAGAGAAAGAGAGAGAGGAGGAGAGAGGGGGGAAGAGAGAGAGGAGAGAGAGAGAGAGAGAGGAGAGAGAAAAAGAGGGGAGGGGGAGAGAGAGAGAGAGAGAGAGAGAGAGAGAGAGAGAGAGAGAGAGAGAGAGAGAGAGAGAGAGAGAGAAAGAAAAAGAGGGGAGGGGGAGAGAGAGAAAAAAAAGAGGGGAGGGGGAGAGAGAGAGAAAGAAAAAGAGGGGAGGGGGAGAGAGAGAAAGAAAAAGAGGGGAGGGGGGGAGGGAGAGAGAGAGAGAGAGAGAGAGAGAGAGAGAAAGAAAAAGAGGGGAGGGGGAGAGAGAGAGAGAAAGAAAAAGAGGGAGGTGGGAGAGAGAGAGAGAGAAAAAGAGAGAGAGAGAGAAAGAAATAGAGAGGGGGGAGAGAAAGAGGGAGGGGAGAGAGAAAGAGGGAGGGGAGAGGGGGAGATAAAGAGGGAGGGGAGAGAGAGAGAGAGAGAGAGAGAGAGAGAGAGAGAGAGAGAGAGAGAGAGAAGGGGAGAGAAAAAGAGGGACACTCACTTCCAGAGACTCTCCGCTCTCATCCTGGACTTCAATTCTACAGCAAGAGGGAGAGGAGACAGAGAAAAAGGGAGGGGAGACAGAGAAAGAGGGAGGGGAGACAGAGAAAGAGGGAGGGGAGACAGAGAAAGAGGGAGGGGAGAGAGAGCGAGAGGTAAGGAGGGCAATAGAGAGAGAGAGAAAGAGAGAGAGAGTGGGGTAGGGGGAGAGAGAGAGGGGAGAGCTGGGATGGGATGGAATGGAAGAGAGAAGGGAAGATGGAGGACAGGGAGGAAGGGAGAGAGAGAGAGAGAGAGAGAGAGAGAGAGAGAGAGAGAGAGAGAGAGAGAAATAAGAACAAAAGAAAGGGGTAAAAATAGAGGGGAAGAAAGAGAGAAGACAGGAGGTGATATGGCAGAGAGAGAGAGACAGGGGATAAAGGAGGGAAGAGAGAGAGGGGATGGAAAAATAAAAGGAGAGAGAAGGAAGAGATGAAGAATGAGGGGGGAAGAGGGAAGTTAGGAAGGTAAGAAAGGGAGGGGGTAGGAAAGAAGACAGATGAGAGGGAGAGAGAGGGGGTAGTAAATCGAGAGATGGGAAGAAGGCAGGACGAAATTGAGATGTTGGGAAGGAAGGAAAGCGGAAGGGGAAGAAGAATGGTATAGTATGGGAAGGAAAGCAGGGAGAGTATGCGGAAGAAGAAAGGAAGGAGGGAAGGGGAGAGAAGAAGAAGAATAAGAAAGGGAAAAAAAGGAGGGAGGGAAGGAATGATGGAAGGCGGAGGGATAGAAATAAGTGAAAATTAAGGCAGCTAGAGTGAAGGAGAGAAGGTATGGAGGGAAAAGAGATTGAGGGAAAAATGGAGGGTGGGAAGGGAGAGAGAAGGGAAGAGGCAAGGGAGGAGCCAGGTAAGAAGGTAAGGGAACAAAAAAAAAAAAAAGGAAAGAGAAGAAAAAAAGAAAAAGAAAGGTGGTAGTTATTTACTGGTTCTCAATCAGCAGTTTGAGCAGCCCAGGAGGTATTTCTCAAAGGTTCAGGATATAGGAGAGTTTTACATATTTTACCAAATCACACATCACATAAGAGATTTTGATCAGCCAGCTTCTTTAGCAATAACCTTTTATTACTTGTCATCCTTGTGGAGGAGACCATTTGCCTTTGCTCAGAAAACCTTTACAGACGTTTGAGCCAATTAGCTGATCAGAGGGTGATACCATGAGTCTACAATATTGAACTTTTTCACAATATTCTAATTTTATGAGATACTGAAATGTGGGGTTTCACCAGCTGTAAGCTGTAAAAGTCAAAATTAAAGGAAAGAAATGCTTGAAATGTATCACTCTGTGTGCAATGAATCTATTGCCGCGTACACACGATCATTTTTCGGCATGAATGAAAACGTTGTTTTTAAAAACGTCTTTTAAAATGATGGTGTGTAGGCTGCACATCGTTTTTCAGTTTCTGAAAAACGACAAAAAAAAAAATTCGAACATGCTGCATTTTTTAACGTCGTTTTAAAAAATTTTGTTTTTCGGGTTGTAAAAAATTATCGTGTGTGCGCTAAAACTAAGTTTTAAACCCGCACATGTTTAGAAGCAAGTTATGAGATGGGAGCGCTCGTTCTGGAAAAGCTACCATTCATAATAATAATAATGCTTACACTTATATAGCGCCAATTACAGCGGTGCCGCTGTGTCTAAGCGCTGATAATGGTTGTCATTATTACCCAACTCAATGGTACTCATTTTACCGACCTCGGAAGGATGAAAGGCTGAGTGGACCCAGGGCCGGTACAAGGCAGGGGCGGAAGGGTCGGCTGCCCTGAGCGCTACCATTTGCGGGCAGGAGGGGGGCGCAGGTGAAGTGCCGCCAGTGTGCTTTACTGTACACACTAGCCGGCGCCACTAGTAGTCATCTGTAACTTACTGCTGTTATGTGCTGAGTGCGCTCCTGCACCCAGCACAAGCCTACACAGTCCACACCAGCCATACCTGTCAGCGCTGCTCCTTCTCTCCCCCTATGAAGGGGATTTGTAGTCCCGTCCCAGCAGCGTGACATCACTCACAGCCGGAGGTGGGATAGGAGGAGAGGAGAGAGCTGCTGCTGAAACTGCGGGAGGAGCCGCTGAGGAGGAACCAGCAGAAGTTTAGTAAGTTCCGTGTGTGTGTATCACCAGGACTTTTCCCCCTCTGGCAGCCCTCTCCTCTCCTGGCTTTTCTCTGTTAGCTCTGGGCACTCACTGCTGCTCTCGAGCACAATTCTGCTCCCAGCACTGTAAGCTAGTGATTCCAGAGGCAGCTCGTCCCTGCTTGCTGCCACTACTGATACATTGCAGCATGAAGCCGAGGAGCTCTGAAACTCCTCCTCAGCTCTGTGCTACAGGCAGCAGGCAGAGCTCTCTGTACTCAGCTGAAGTAAGAAAAAAAAGCCTGTGCATACCATAGA
Organism: Rana temporaria; assembly: GCF_905171775.1. NCBI lineage: Eukaryota > Metazoa > Chordata > Amphibia > Anura > Ranidae > Rana > Rana temporaria. The sequence continues at coordinate 391,953,800 of NC_053493.1, read as the reverse complement.
GAGTGGTGGTCGTCAGAAGAGGTGAGGGGCTGCCAAAGCCTGAGGTGCAGAGAGGAGTGCACTGTAAAGGTGTGGGGGAGGGGGAATATGTGCTGACTGAGAGAGAGAACAGTGAAAAAGGGGGGGGGGGGGGTTTAGCAGAGAGAAGAGCTGGGGGGATGTGTGCAGAGGGGGGATCTGGGGGGATTTGTACATGGAGGAGATCTGGGGGGATTTGTACATGGAGGAGATCTGGGGGGATGTGTGCAGAGGGGGATTTGTGCAGAGGGGGGATCTGGAGGGATTTGTACATGGAGGAGATCTGGGGGGATTTGTGCAGAGGGGGGGATCTGGAGGGATTTGTACATGGAGGAGATCTGGGGGGATGTGTGCAGAGGGGGATCTGGGGTGATTTGTACAGAAAGGAGAGCTGGGGAATCTATGCAGAGAGGGGATCTGGAGGGATTTGTACATGGAGGAGATCTGGGGGGATTTGTGCAGAGGGGGGATCTGGAGGGATTTGTACATGGAGGAGATCTGGGGGGATGTGTGCAGAGGGGGGATCTGGGGGGATTTGTGCAGAGGGGGGATCTGGAGGGATTTGTACATGGAGGAGATCTGGGGGGATGTGTGCAGAGGGGGGATCTGGGGGGATTTGTGCAGAGGGGGGATCTGGGGGGATTTGTGCAGAGGGGGGATCTGGAGGGATTTGTACATGGAGGAGATCTGGGGGGATTTGTGCAGAGGGGGGATCTGGGGGGATTTGTGCAGAGGGGGGATCTGGGGGGATTTGTGCAGAGGGGGGATCTGGAGGGATTTGTACATGGAGGAGATCTGGGGGGATGTGTGCAGAGGGGGGATCTGGGGGGATTTGTGCAGAGGGGGGATCTGGAGGGATTTGTACATGGAGGAGATCTGGGGGGATGTGTGCAGAGGGGGGATCTGGGGGGATTTGTGCAGAGGGGGGATCTGGAGGGGTTTGTACATGGAGGAGATCTGGGGGGATGTGTGCAGAGGGGGATCTGGGGGGATGTGTGCAGAGGGGGGATCTGGGGGGATTTGTGCAGAGGGGGGATCTGGAGGGATTTGTACATGGAGGAGATCTGGGGGGATGTGTGCAGAGGGGGATCTGGGGTGATTTGTACAGAAAGGAGAGCTGGGGAATCTATGCAGAGAGGGGATCTGGAGGGATTTGTACATGGAGGAGATCTGGGGGGATTTGTGCAGAGGGGGGATCTGGAGGGATTTGTACATGGAGGAGATCTGGGGGGATGTGTGCAGAGGGGGGATCTGGGGGGATTTGTGCAGAGGGGGGATCTGGAGGGATTTGTACATGGAGGAGATCTGGGGGGATGTGTGCAGAGGGGGATCTGGGGTGATTTGTACAGAAAGGAGAGCTGGGGAATCTATGCAGAGAGGGGATCTGGAGGGATTTGTACACGGAGGAGATCTGGGGGGATTTGTGCAGAGGGGGGATCTGGAGGGATTTGTACATGGAGGAGATCTGGGGGGATGTGTGCAGAGGGGGGATCTGGGGGGATTTGTGCAGAGGGGGGATCTGGAGGGATTTGTACATGGAGGAGATCTGGGGGGATTTGTGCAGAGGGGGGGATCTGGAGGGATTTGTACACGAAGGAGATCTGGGGGGATTTGTGCAGAGGGGGGATCTGGAGGGATTTGTACATGGAGGAGATCTGGGGGGATGTGTGCAGAGGGGGGATTTGTTCAGAGGGGGGATCTGGAGGGATTTGTACATGGAGGAGATCTGGGGGGATTTGTGCAGAGGGGGGATCTGGGGGGATTTGTGCAGAGGGGGGATCTGGAGGGATTTGTACATGGAGGAGATCTGGGGGGATTTGTGCAGAGGGGGGGATCTGGAGGGATTGGTACATGGAGATCTGGGGGGATGTGTGTGTACCACTGCTGCTGCCCTCGAGCCCTTGAGCACAATTCTGCTCCATAGAGACTGGTGACCGTCAGAAGAGGTGAAGGATTGCCAAAGCCTGAGGTTGTGCAGAGAGGAGTGCACTGTAACGGTGTGGGGGAATATGTGCTGAGAGAGGCACAGATAGTCACAACGGCGACGATAATTGGGGGGTTTGCCTCCTTCGCCCTGGGCACCAAATGACCTTGTCCCAGCACTGAGTGGACCCCTATCTTACCAGCATAATGGAGTAAGCACATTCATCACGCTGTAACAGACAGAAAAGCGCGAATCGTCTTTTACTAACAAGGAATCAGCTAAAGCAGCCCAAAGGCGAATGGAACTTCCCCTTTAGAGTGCCGTCACGCGCTTTGTTCATAATTTTTTTAAAACGTCGTTTTTTAATGATGAAGTTGGAAAAACTTCGTTTTTTGGACAGGATGAAAAACAACGTTTTCTTTCATGCCGAAAAATGATCGTGTGTACGCGGCATTACTTTTTGATGATATTCTAATTGTATGAGATGCACCTGTATGCGTGGTCTCGGAAGAAGGCCCACCTCCATGGCACCGCATTATATGTGGACAACAGTGGTGACGGGTTAAATGTCATTATATAAGAAGTAAGACACACAAAAACAAACCATTTTTACTTTGTACAGGGGAAATTTAATAAACTATTCAACGGTTTTCCTTTCAGATTTACAGTATTATTGGACAAAAAGCACATGCCTCTTGTGTATTTTCTTTTTTTCATTGAGAACATCCATTAATTGGAAAGTGACTAAAATGTACATGTAACCATGTTGAGGAGAATACTTCACAATCATTGTAATAAATTTACAAAATATAATTAACATATACCGTCAATTTCCTTCAAATGTTAAAAATCTTATTATCGAGAATCGAGATCAATGCTTTTGATTGGCTTGAACAGATAAACTTTTGTTGAAAGGGTTTTTAATAAATAACCATAAATTTGCATTTTTAACAAAATCTTAGTTTACGATAAACTTAGGTACTCGGTGACTCTGGTAGAACTACAAGGCCCAGCAGGCGTTATGAACAAAAATAACAACAACAAAAAAAAAGATAAAAGTTTGGTCCTTGGATAAGTGGCATTCACAAGTGGTTCTTGTAAGACGTTTAGTCATAACTTTATGCACTCTTACTGGGCCTAGAAACGATTCCAATTCTACAAAAAGCATCCTAGGAATGTAGAAGAATTGTGGGACGTGCCACGGGACAAAGAGTGACCAGCCACCGACTCTAGAGTCATGCTGCTAAAGACATAACCTACACAGCAGCCATAAATACAAACACCAACAGGGCAAAGGTTTGACAAGATGGCTTGAGTTCTTGATCGCCGTCAGGCCTGCATGTTTGGCATGTGTACGTGGTGATTGGAGACCCGGGCTCGCCCATTCCACTCAGAGAGGATGCCATCTTGAAAGATTAAGTTCTTGGAAGGCAGTGGTACTCCAGCCTCGGTCATGCCTGGTTGTCCCATCAGGCTTGATGTTCCAGTCTCTGAGGGATACTCCATGGCAGATCCGATCTCCTATGAAAAGTAAACAAACGGATTCAGTCAAGTTGTATATGCACAACTGATAAGCTGTCAAATCTGGTCAGCAGGTCCAGTCATTTTAAGCCTGTGGGATAGATTTTCACCTTAAAGTTGAACTCCAGAAATTCAGCCACTTTGTACAATGTGCTGGATTACTATAGGTTAACCACTTAAGCCCCAGACGATTTGGCTGGCCAATGACCAGGCCACTTTTTGAGATTCAGCACTGTGTCGCCTTAACTGACAATTGCGCGGTCGTGCGACGTGCCTCCCAAACGAAATTGGCGTCCTTTTTTTCCCACAAATAGAGCTTTCTTTTGGTGGTATTTGATCATCTCTGCTGTTTTTATTTTTTGCGCTATAAACAAAAATAGAGCGAAAATTTTGAAAAAAAAAAATTGCAATATTTTATACTTTTTGCTATATGCCCAAAAAATATATAAAAAATTAATTTTTTCCTCAGTTTAGGCCGATATGTATTCTTCTACATACCATTGGTAAAAAAAAAAAAAATTGCAATAAGCGTTTATTGATTGGTTTGCGCAAAAGTTATAGGGCCAGATTCACCTAGAAGTGTGGCGGCGTAACGTATCGTAGATACGTTACACCGCTGCAAGTTTTCATCGCAAGTGCCTGATTCACAAAGCACTTGCAATGAAAACCTACGCTGGCGGCCTCCGGCGTAAGCCCACGTAATTCAAATGGGTGTGTGCCATTTAAATTAGGCGCGCTCCCGCGCCGGACGTACTGCGCATGCTCCGTTTTGAAATTCCCGCCGTGCTTTGAGCGAAGTGACGTCATTTTTTTGAACGGCGACGTGCGTAACGTACTTTCATATTCCCGGACGTCTTACGCAAAAAATAAAAAAAATTGAAATTCGACGCGGGAACGACGGCCATACTTTAACATGGCTCGTCTAAATTTAAGCCATGTTAAACCAGCCGTAACTTTGCGACGGGAAAAAACGACTAGCGACGACGTAACGAACGCGAAAACCTTTGTGGATAGCCGTAAAAGCTCATTTGCATACCCAACGCTGGAAAACGACGCAAACTCCACCCAGCGGCGGCTGAAGTATTGCAGCCTAAGATCCGAAGGCGTACGAAGCCGTAAGCCTGTCGGATCTTAGCCAAAAGCCGTCGTATCTTGTTTGTGAATCACAAATTAAGATACGACGCGGCAAATTTGAAAATACGCCGGAGTATCAGTAGATACTCCGGCGTATTTCTTCTGTGAATCTGGCCCAGAGTTTTCTTTTGGTGGTATTTGATCATCTCTGCTGTTTTTATTTTTTGCGCTATAAACAAAAATAGAGCGACAATTTTGAAAAAAAAATTGCAATATTTTTTACTTTTTGCTATAATAAATATGCCCAAAAAATATATAAAAAATGAATTTATTCCTCAGTTTAGGCCGATACGTATTCTTCTACATATCATTGGTAAAAAAAATCAAAAAAAAATCGCAATAAGCGTTTATTGATTGGTTTGCGCAAAAGTTAGAGCGTCTACAAAATAGGAGATAGTTTTGTGGCATTTTTGTGAAAACTATTTTTTTTACTAGTAATGGCGGCGATCATCGATTTTTATCGTGATTGCGACATTATGGCGGACACATCGGACACTTTTGACATCAATTTGAGACCATTGTCATTTTTACAGCAATCAGTGCTATAAAAATGCACTGGTTACTGTATAAATGACACGGGCAGCGAAGGGGTTAACCTGTAAGGGATTCTAACTGTTAAGGGGCGTGGCTACGAGTGACACGTCACTGATCGCTGTTCCCGATGACGATCAGTGACATGTCACTAGGAAGAACAGGGAGATGTTGTGTTTACACTGACATCTCACCGTTCTTCAGCTCCGTGACATGATCGCGGGACACTGGGGGACATCGAGGGCACGCCGGCGGCGGCACACGCGCAACCACACGGCGGCAAATTAAAGGGGACGTACCTGTATACCCATTTGCCCAGCCGTGCCATTCTGTCGACGTAAACGATCGTGCGGTGGTCCTTAAGCGGTTAAGTCCAACAAGGTGCATAGAACGTGAGGTGCAAGAAAAAAAGGCCAACGATGCACGCCCGGCGACAAAGTGCTAGGTTTAGAAAACACAGCCCAAGTGATAGGTGATGTGCCAATCTCCAAAGGAGTGCAGGAAATACCAGTAAATAAATAGAAATGGTAAAATCCTAGAAGCAGCTATTTAAACAAAATGGAAGACCATTTAAAAGTAAAAAAACAAGTATCAAATATAAAAGAATCAAATAATTCAAAAATGATAAAACAGCGCTAAAAAGAGTGGTTTAAAATAGCTCGTGAAGGAGCTTAAAAGAGGATTTGCAACAGTGATGCGTGGAGTGATCACTTGAAAGGTGTTAAGTGCACCCCACACCAATCAGATGAGTGCACCCAAAGAGAACTGAAACTGTGGAATATCTCCCCTAAAGGGGTAGAGCTTACCACGGCCAGGAACAGTATGTGTTAATGGTCCCTTGAATACATCACTCTCAGTCCTCAAATACTGTCACGGATGGTCATAGGGGGACACATGGAATGAGACAGATAGACAAGGTACAAATAATAGTGCAGTAATCTAAAAATCAGAGCACCCTATGTGTAATAAGTAAATCCCCTATGGTAATGCCCGTACAGAGAAATCACTTGTAAATGAGCCAAATAGATAGGTAAGCAGAGTGATATCACCGCAGTCACCGCCGTCCTTTCAACGCCAGAGGCCGCACTGGTCCTATGGAGCGTGGTGCTGTGATCGTCGAATCCGGCTGGTCGGCTGTGGAACGCAACTCTGCTTCCTTGTTGCGCTGTTGTAGCCACGCCCTGACGCGTTTCGTCACTTCCGACTTCGACAGAGGGCGCCCTCTGTCAAAGTCGGAAGTGACGAAATGCGTCAGGGCGTGGCTACAACAGCGCAACAAGGAAGCAGAGTTGCGTTCCACAGCCGACCAGCCGGATTCGACGATCACAGCACCACGCTCCATAGGACCAGTGCGGCCTCTGGCGTTGAAAGGACGGCGGTGACTGCGGTGATATCACTCTGCTTACCTATCTATTTGGCTCATTTACAAGTGATTTCTCTGTACGGGCATTACCATAGGGGATTTACTTATTACACATAGGGTGCTCTGATTTTTAGATTACTGCACTATTATTTGTACCTTGTCTATCTGTCTCATTCCATGTGTCCCCCTATGACCATCCGTGACAGTATTTGAGGACTGAGAGTGATGTATTCAAGGGACCATTAACACATACTGTTCCTGGCCGTGGTAAGCTCTACCCCTTTAGGGGAGATATTCCACAGTTTCAGTTCTCTTTGGGTGCACTCATCTGATTGGTGTGGGGTGCACTTAACACCTTTCAAGTGATCACTCCACGCATCACTGTTGCAAATCCTCTTTTAAGCTCCTTCACGAGCTATTTTAAACCACTCTTTTTAGCGCTGTTTTATCATTTTTGAATTATTTGATTCTTTTATATTTGATACTTGTTTTTTCCAACAAGGTGCATGCCAATGTGAACCAGAGCTAAAGAATATCAGAATTCACCTCAAAGGTCAACAAGTTTTAAGCCAAGTTTTTCAGCACATTTTTTTTGTGCTGAAAATGCCCCCCTCGGCTTAGACTCGAGTCACCTTTTTGCGCCTTATCTCCCGGAATTTGGGGACCCGGTACCGGCCGGCCGTAGGTCCTCTGGACCCGAAACTTGGCACACATGTAGCCCCATTTCTCCTCTACAAGTGTGCAAAGTTTTTTGTCCGGGGGAACTGGGGAGCACCAATTTTTCAAAGTCTGGCATCCCTTCCATAGACTCCCATGTTAAACGTCAGTCTAGTCATGGACACAGTGAGGCATGCAGATGGACACAGTGAGGCATGCACATGGGCCCAGTAAGGCATGCAGATGGACACAGTGAGGCATGGACACAGTGAGGCATGCAGATGGACACAGTGAGGCATGCAGATGGACACAGTGAGGCATGCAGATGGACACAGTGAGGCATGGACACAGTGAGGCATGGACACAGTGAGGCATGCACATGGGCCCAGTGAGGCATGCAGATGGACACCCTAGGCTTATACTCGAGTCAATACGTCTTGCCAGTTTTTTGTGGTAAAATTAGGTGCCTCGGTTTATATTTGGGTTGGCTTATACTCGAGTATATACGGTATATTACCAATTTAGATATCACTCGAGTTCTAGCTATGCTACAGTCCGGTGTCTAGGAGAACAGAATGGATGGTAAAGGCTAAATATTTGATGATGAAGAGAATAGAAGAGCTTACCTGCAGCGATTGCACAAAGCTGAGGACTTTCAAAGCCAGTTTTCGGCTGGAATGGAGGAGATGCTGAAGGCTGTAAGAGACACAGTGAGCGCAAGAAAAAGCTATTATTCCACATAAACCTTCATCTCGTCTTTAAATGTGCCACAATAAAACATGCCCATGTGCAGTATGGGACAAGCTTGGTAATTTCAACATAAGTCAGCAGCAAAAGGTTATGTTATGTGACGCACTATTACTGAACGGTGGACAGCAGTGAGGGTGGGGGAGGGGCGGGGGGCTTTACCTGTCTTTGCTGCACAGGCCGTGACCAGCAATCTTCTTGCACACGGTTTGATTGAGTCTGGAGCCGAACAGAGGGATTCCATAACACAGTTCCAGCGGGACCCAGTCTGACTCCACAGCTGGTACTACAAGGAATGCAGTCCATTAATGATCACTGTTCACAAATGTTAGGAAGAATATCACATCATTTGGTTATTTTCTTAGTAAAAAGGGAACAAACTTAAAGGGGTTGTAAAGGTTCATTTTTTTTTTAAATAACAAACATGTCATACCACTGTGCGGTTCGTTTTGCACAGAGTGGCCCCGCTCCCCCTGTTCTGGGGTCCCTCGGCGGCTTTCTCGGCTCATCCCCGCAATAGCTAACCCCCTCAGGGAAGCTCTCTCCCGAGGGGGTTAGCTTTCGGGCGTGCTCCCGTCTCATACACTAGGCGTCCGCGTTATTGGATTTGATTGACAGCAGAGGGAGCCAATGGCTGCACTGCTATAAATCTATCCAATCAACGCCAAGACTCCGTGGAAGAATAGGACACTGGGGACGAGCCGATCAGGTGAACGGGCTCAGGTAAGCAAAGAATGCATTAAGGTGAAAAAACACGAACCTTTACAACCCCTTTAAAAGCCGAGCTCTGGCCCAAAAAAGTAAACATGGGTGTTCTTCTCAGATTTCCAGATATCCGTATATTCAGGATATAATGCGTGTTTTGTCTAGGGTTAGGCAACCTCTGGATTCCAGCTATGGTGGATCTACAAGTCCCATGAAGCCATTGCAAAGACTGACAGCCACAGGCAGGTATCCAGGGGCAAAGGCCTGTTAGGATTTGTAGTCTCACCACAACTGGGGTGCTTAGGTTGCTTACCCCTGGTATAGGAGAATCTATTAGAAAAAAATTGATTTACCCAATTTTTTTCTCTGTAAGGGAGAAGAGGTCCATCACCTTAAAACACTAGCAAAACAAGGACTTATGGAATGGGGTAAGGTTATAGAGGGACACCCAGGCTATGAAGGAAGACACTGCTCCAGGTGAGGCATTGACAGCCTTGTGTTGTCCACACGTGGGTGCTCACCAGGGTTTGCCACCACAACACTGTATCACCAAAATAAATGAGCACACACAACATCATTGGGGCAGATTCAGATACCTGATACGCCGTTGTATCTCTGAGATCCGACGGTCGGATCTATGCGACTGATTCATAGAATCAGGTTCCGCATAGATCTCCCTAAGATCCGCCAGGTGTAAGTGACTTACACCAGTGGTCATCAACCCTGTCCTGCAGGGCCCACTAACAGGCCAAGTTTGCAAGATAATTGCAGGACAGGGTTGATGAACACTGACTTACACCGTCGGATCTTAGGCTGCAATCTACCGCTGGCCGCTAGGTGGCATTTCGTGTTTTACTCGCGCCGAATATGCAAATGAGGAGATCCGCCGATTCAGAAACGAACGCCCGCCGCTTTTTTTTTACGTCGTTTTCGTTCGGCTTTTTCCGGCGGATAGTTACCCCTGCTATGTGCGGCGTATCCTATGTTAAGTATGGCCGTCGTTCCCGCGCCAAGTTTTGAATTGTTACGTCGTTTGCGTAAGTCGTTCGTGAATACGGATGGACGTAATTTACGTTCACGACGAAACCAATGACGTCCTAGCGACGTCATTTGGAGCAATGCACGCTGGGAAATTTAGCCGGCGGCGCATGCGCAGTTAAATCAGCGCGGGGAAGTGCCTGATTTAAATACTACACTCCCCCTAGCCGTGGAATTTGAATTCCGCCGGGGGATTTACGATCCGCCAGCGCAACTTTCGAGGCAAGTGCTTTATAAATGCAGCACTTGCCTCAAAAACTTGCGCTGGCGGATCGTAAATAAGATAGATCCGCTGATCTACCTGAATCTGCCCCCGTATGAACAATTTATTGCCTCGATCTTCAAAGACAGACAGCACATAACAGGACACAGAGTAGCTGCTGCAGATGCGTTTCACACAAAGTTGTGCTTAATCATAACCATCCTTAAAAGCTCTCTCCATGGGTTCTCAGTTGCTTAACCCTATACAAAACACGCATTATATCCTGAATATACGGATATCTGGAAATCTGAGAATAACACACATGTTAACTTTTTTTGGGCCAGAGCTCAGCTTTTAAAGGGCTTGTAAAGGTTCGTGTTTTTTCACCTTAATGCATCCTTTGCTTACCTGAGCCCGTTCACCTGCTCGGCTCGTCCCCGGTGTCCTATTCTCCACAGAGTCTTGGCGTTGATTGGATAGATTGATAGCACTGCTGTCAATCAAATCCAATGATGTGGGCGCCGAGCCGAGTCATACATTTGGCGTCTATGGACGCCGAGTGTATGACACAGAAGTGCGCCCGCAAGGTAACCCCCTCGGGAGAGAGCTTCTTAGAGGAGACTACCTAATGCGAGGTGGGGCCGCGAGAGCGACCGTGGGACCCCAGAAGAGGAGGATCGGGGCCACTCTGTGCAAAATGAACTGTACAGTGGAGGTAAGTACAATATGTTTGTTATTTAAAAAAAAAAAAAAAACTCGAAGCTATAGTGTCACTTTAAATCGCGCCATGCATGGACCGAAAATCAGCCGGTTCCTGCGGGGAGCGGACGAATTTCGATCCAAGTATGGGCAGGGTGGTTGTACAGATGTCAATCCAATGACTGATTTTTGTATACCTGCCTTGTCGGATTTTTGCCGACAGCACTGATCAGCGTAAAGTCTCCCTGCCATTAGAATACAAAAGCTCAGCGGGGAGGATTCCCCAATTCACACTGAATGTGTGGATGGGAAAATCGAGTCATTGGTAATGGAGAAAGTAGAGTCTGGTTGAACAAAAAAATAAAATAAAATCTATCATCTATGTGCTTGCCTAAGGCCGGGCATACAGGGTTTGAATCTCGGCCCGTTCAGCAGAAACCGGCCAGGATCCAAACCGTTATTGGGCAGGCTGAATGTACCAAGTTGATCCATCAATCAACTTGGGTTTAACCAGCCTGACGTATGTGCTTCCGATCATCGCAAGCGGCTGCTATAGCCCCTAGCGATAATCAATGTCTTCTCCAGCTTGTCCCCGTCCCCCTGTTGGGAGAAGACAATTGCTGGTTCTCCTGTCAGCACTGACTGTGTTAATGGGAAAATCTTGATTTTTTTTTCCTCATATCTGTTATAGGCTGGATCTCCTGAAGTCATTCATGCTGGAGGGGTATCAGGGGCCCAAAACTGCCTGTATATGTGCAGCTTTACGGTCACACAAGACTCACATTTTATGTAAGACTCATAAAGTGTTTTGATCTGATATTTACCATCGATGGCCTTCTGTCCCAGGTCTGCAGCTGCTTCTTCTACAACAAGCTCGAATGATTCTGTGCTACCATTTACATCAGGGCCCAGCACCAGGCCAGATTCATCTGTATTAGACACAATAGCAAGAAGAATAATATGAGAAATCACTCTATAAACTGTAAAAAAAAAAAAAATATTAAAAAGGCAATATCATGGACCAGAATTAGTTTCCCTGTCGTGGTTTTACTGCCCACCTAAAGTGTAAAATACCGCCAAAAGGAGGCTGTTCACACGCCGTGGTGCTTTGCGCAGCAACAAAGACAAATTTAACGCAGCGAAACGAGTTGACAGGCAGCACCGCCTGTCAAAAATAAGCCATTTAAAGGATCACTAAAGGAAAATATTTTTTAAGCTAAATAGCTTCCTTTACCTTACTGGTTTTATGTCCTCATTGTTCGTTTTTGCTTTGAAGTAGCTGTAATTCTGCTGTGATCTCCACACTTCCTGGTTGTCTGGCTCCTTATGAAAAAACTCATGGGAACTTCTCACTGTGGTCTAAGCGGTGTGTCTAAAACTCCTCAGAACCAATCAGATTCATTTTAAAAACAAAACACTGCCCTGGATTTGTTTGTTTTTGTTCTGTGGGTCTCTTTACTTCACAGAAACATGAAACCAGTTTAAAAACGAAAGTGAAACTGTAGGTACATTATATGATTGAATTTAATCTATTTTTAATCATTTTTAAAAGGAATCAGTTAACTTTTAGGTCTCTATATCCTGTAAACAGTCATTTCAGCAAAAAACAGTCGTCTCGCATTTGTGGTGTATTACCCCGTTGTAAATTACCATTTGGCATTAAAAAAAAAGGCATTTATTTAGAAGGTGAATGCCTGACGGTAGAGCTGCACGATTCTGGGAAAAGATGAGAATCACATTTTTTTTGCTTAGAATAAAGATCACCATTCTCTCACGATTCTTGCAGCGCAACATCATCTTTCACATTATACAAAAAAAAAAAATTGGGATAGCCTTACTATTTTTGTTTTGTTTTTGTATTCATTAAAGTGCATTTTCTTCCAAAAAGATTGCATTTGAAAGTCCACTGCGCAAATACAGAGTGACATAAAATATTGGGACAACCGCCATTTTATTCTCTAGGGTCTTTGATAAATATATATATACACAATGTTTGGGCATTCTAAGTAATTTTCTATCAAAAAATACTGATTTTAACTTGAAACCAACGATGTTTTTCTCTACGTGATTCTTGTCAAGCTTGCCTTGCATACACACGATCGTGAAAAAAAAAACACTCGAGCAAAGCGTGGTGACGTACAACACGTTTTGCTAATCTCATGTTACTGCATGTTAAGTAAAAGTTTGGTGAGAGACGATTCACGCTTTTCAGTCTGTTACAGCGTGACGAATGTGCTATCTCCATTACAAATGCTAGTTTTACCAGAACGAGTCTCATAACTTGCTTCTGAGCATGCACGTTTTTTTCCCGTCAAAGCCTACACACGACCGTTTTTCACGGCGTGAAAAATGTCGAAAAAAATGCTCTGGAGCAAACACACGATCGTTTTTAATGACCAATTAAAAAAACTGAATTTTTCGCGTCATGGAACCTGATTGGTTTATAAGCACAGCTGCACCAGATTTCACACTCTCCAGTTTTAGTAAATCAACCCTTAAAGCCCCTTTCACACGTGTACTACCTG